>NW_027198085.1:0-49741 GCF_038502225.1 Cherax quadricarinatus
GAATTAATTACAGGTTTTCTTTAACGTTGTTTTTAATGTAGTTTGTGTTTTGGTTATTGTGTTTTCTAGTGAAGTGGAGAGTCTGTGACTCCCACCATTATTAACTCTTACATTGTTTCTTTATCTACAATGTAAACCATTAATTTTAAGATTTTTAACTTGAATCTAAACTTATTAGACTCTTCAGCATATAATGAATGGTATTAACAGCGCGTGAACAATACAGCAGAATATTATGTGATGAAAGGAAGAATAAACTTTAAGATAGCTCAGGTTCTCCTTAGTAACTTTATTGGTTTTATAAGTTATCAACTACACTATGGTCATTAATACTTCAAGTAATATTTAAACTATCAATAAAGAGTACATTAGTCTCTAAAACACAGACCAAATTAAACACTCAGTGTATATACACTGAGACACACACATCTCTCAGTGTATATACACTGAGACATACACATCTCTCAGTGTATATACACTGAGACATACACATCTCTCAGTGTATATACACTGAGACATACACATCTCTCAGTGTATATACACTGAAACATACACATCTCTCAGTGTATATACACTGAGACATACACATCTCTCAGTGTATATACACTGAGACATACACATCTCTCAGTGTATATACACTGAGACATACACATCTCTCAGTGTATATACACTGAGACATATACATCTCTCAGTGTATATACACTGAGACATACACATCTCTCAGTGTATATACACTGAGACATATACATCTCTCAGTGTATATACACTGAGACATATACATCTCTCAGTGTATATACACTGAGACATATACATCTCTCAGTGTATATACACTGAGACATACACATCTCTCAGTGTATATACACTGAGACATATACATCTCTCAGTGTATATACACTGAGACATATACATCTCTCAGTATATATACACTGGGACATACACATCCCTCGGTGTTATGGAATCCTTGACAAGTGAGAGCATCACATTCTTTCTTTGATTATTAATGATATAATAGTTGACATAGAATAATGTATACATATTATGTATTATGTTTAGCATTATTTAAATTTAAATTGTATAACATACACAAATATAAACAAAATTTGTATAAAAAAGACATGACTGTGGTGAAGGCTGGAGGTGAGTACCATCAGGACCCCGACTCTTCCCGTCACAGTCTGCCCACCACCTCTCTAATTTGTATTATAAAAATCTTATTTATAAAGAAACGAGTTTCAGACAGCTGCTGATCAAGAACCTTTATACTGGTTATCTATATATTTTTTTCGGAATTTTTCTAATCTTGTTGAGATAAAATGTTTTACTATATGAAAAATAACAATCACAATAACTTGCTAGCAACAAATCACAAGCTCATAATCAGTGATAACAGACGATGTTTCGCTCCTTCCTGGATCGACCTTCATAGAAACATTGCTGTTTTCATTGTTAAAATGCTCAAATACAACATGATAACAGAGGTAAAAAGGTGTTAGTCTGCACCTGGGTCTTGACACAGCTGCAGGGTAGGTAGTGGTGTGGTCTTGCTGGGTCTTGACACAGCTGCAGGGTAGGTAGTGGTGTGGTCTTGCTGGGTCTTGACACAGCTGCAGGGTAGGTAGTGGTGTGGTCTTGCTGGGTCTTGACACAGCTGCAGGGTAGGTAGTGGTGTGGTCTTGCTGGGTCTTGACACAGCTGCAGGGTAGGTAGTGGTGTGGTCTTGCTGGGTCTTGACACAGCTGCAGGGTAGGTAGTGGTGTGGTCTTGCTGGGTCTTGACACAGCTGCAGGGTAGGTAGTGGTGTGGTCTTGCTGGGTCTTGACACAGCTGCAGGGTAGGTAGTGGTGTGGTCTTGCTGGGTCTTGACACAGCTGCAGGGTAGGTAGTGGTGTGGTCTTGCTGGGTCTTGACACAGCTGCAGGGTAGGTAGTGGTGTGGTCTTGCTGGGTCTTGACACAGCTGCAGGGTAGGTAGTGGTGTGGTCTTGCTGGGTCTTGACACAGCTGCAGGGTAGGTAGTGGTGTGGTCTTGCTGGGTCTTGACACAGCTGCAGGGTAGGTAGTGGTGTGGTCTTGCTGGGTCTTGACACAGCTGCAGGGTAGGTAGTGGTGTGGTCTTGCTGGGTCTTGACACAGCTGCAGGGTAGGTAGTGGTGTGGTCTTGCTGGGTCTTGACACAGCTGCAGGGTAGGTAGTGGTGTGGTCTTGCTGGGTCTTGACACAGCTGCAGGGTAGGTAGTGGTGTGGTCTTGCTGGGTCTTGACACAGCTGCAGGGTAGGTAGTGGTGTGGTCTTGCTGGGTCTTGACACAGCTGCAGGGTAGGTAGTGGTGTGGTCTTGCTGGGTCTTGACACAGCTGCAGGGTAGGTAGTGGTGTGGTCTTGCTGGGTCTTGACACAGCTGCAGGGTAGGTAGTTGTGTGGTCTTGCTGGGTCTTGACACAGCTGCAGGGTAGGTAGTGGTGTGGTCTTGCTGGGTCTTGACACAGCTGCAGGGTAGGTAGTGGTGTGGTCTTGCTGGGTCTTGACACAGCTGCAGGGTAGGTAGTGGTGTGGTCTTGCTGGGTCTTGACACAGCTGCAGGGTAGGTAGTGGTGTGGTCTTGCTGGGTCTTGACACAGCTGCAGGGTAGGTAGTGGTGTGGTCTTGCTGGGTCTTGACACAGCTGCAGGGTAGGTAGTGGTGTGGTCTTGCTGGGTCTTGACACAGCTGCAGGGTAGGTAGTGGTGTGGTCTTGCTGGGTCTTGACACAGCTGCAGGGTAGGTAGTGGTGTGGTCTTGCTGGGTCTTGACACAGCTGCAGGGTAGGTAGTGGTGTGGTCTTGCTGGGTCTTGACACAGCTGCAGGGTAGGTAGTGGTGTGGTCTTGCTGGGTCTTGACACAGCTGCAGGGTAGGTAGTGGTGTGGTCTTGCTGGGTCTTGACACAGCTGCAGGGTAGGTAGTGGTGTGGTCTTGCTGGGTCTTGACACAGCTGCAGGGTAGGTAGTGGTGTGGTCTTGCTGGGTCTTGACACAGCTGCAGGGTAGGTAGTGGTGTGGTCTTGCTGGGTCTTGAGTGGTGTGGTCTTGCTGGGTCACAGCTGCAGGGTAGGTAGTTGTGTGGTCTTGCTGGGTCTTGACACAGCTGCAGGGTAGGTAGTGGTGTGGTCTTGCTGGGTCTTGACACAGCTGCAGGGTAGGTAGTGGTGTGGTCTTGCTGGGTCTTGACACAGCTGCAGGGTAGGTAGTGGTGTGGTCTTGCTGGGTCTTGACACAGCTGCAGGGTAGGTAGTGGTGTGGTCTTGCTGGGTCTTGACACAGCTGCAGGGTAGGTAGTGGTGTGGTCTTGCTGGGTCTTGACACAGCTGCAGGGTAGGTAGTGGTGTGGTCTTGCTGGGTCTTGACACAGCTGCAGGGTAGGTAGTGGTGTGGTCTTGCTGGGTCTTGACACAGCTGCAGGGTAGGTAGTGGTGTGGTCTTGCTGGGTCTTGACACAGCTGCAGGGTAGGTAGTGGTGTGGTCTTGCTGGGTCTTGACACAGCTGCAGGGTAGGTAGTGGTGTGGTCTTGCTGGGTCTTGACACAGCTGCAGGGTAGGTAGTGGTGTGGTCTTGCTGGGTCTTGACACAGCTGCAGGGTAGGTAGTGGTGTGGTCTTGCTGGGTCTTGACACAGCTGCAGGGTAGGTAGTGGTGTGGTCTTGCTGGGTCTTGACACAGCTGCAGGGTAGGTAGTGGTGTGGTCTTGCTGGGTCTTGACACAGCTGCAGGGTAGGTAGTGGTGTGGTCTTGCTGGGTCTTGACACAGCTGCAGGGTAGGTAGTGGTGTGGTCTTGCTGGGTCTTGACACAGCTGCAGGGTAGGTAGTGGTGTGGTCTTGCTGGGTCTTGACACAGCTGCAGGGTAGGTAGTGGTGTGGTCTTGCTGGGTCTTGACACAGCTGCAGGGTAGGTAGTGGTGTGGTCTTGCTGGGTCTTGACACAGCTGCAGGGTAGGTAGTGGTGTGGTCTTGCTGGGTCTTGACACAGCTGCAGGGTAGGTAGTGGTGTGGTCTTGCTGGGTCTTGACACAGCTGCAGGGTAGGTAGTGGTGTGGTCTTGCTGGGTCTTGACACAGCTGCAGGGTAGGTAGTGGTGTGGTCTTGCTGGGTCTTGACACAGCTGCAGGGTAGGTAGTGGTGTGGTCTTGCTGGGTCTTGACACAGCTGCAGGGTAGGTAGTGGTGTGGTCTTGCTGGGTCTTGACACAGCTGCAGGGTAGGTAGTGGTGTGGTCTTGCTGGGTCTTGACACAGCTGCAGGGTAGGTAGTGGTGTGGTCTTGCTGGGTCTTGACACAGCTGCAGGGTAGGTAGTGGTGTGGTCTTGCTGGGTCTTGACACAGCTGCAGGGTAGGTAGTGGTGTGGTCTTGCTGGGTCTTGACACAGCTGCAGGGTAGGTAGTGGTGTGGTCTTGCTGGGTCTTGACACAGCTGCAGGGTAGGTAGTGGTGTGGTCTTGCTGGGTCTTGACACAGCTGCAGGGTAGGTAGTGGTGTGGTCTTGCTGGGTCTTGACACAGCTGCAGGGTAGGTAGTGGTGTGGTCTTGCTGGGTCTTGACACAGCTGCAGGGTAGGTAGTGGTGTGGTCTTGCTGGGTCTTGACACAGCTGCAGGGTAGGTAGTGGTGTGGTCTTGCTGGGTCTTGACACAGCTGCAGGGTAGGTAGTGGTGTGGTCTTGCTGGGTCTTGACACAGCTGCAGGGTAGGTAGTGGTGTGGTCTTGCTGGGTCTTGACACAGCTGCAGGGTAGGTAGTGGTGTGGTCTTGCTGGGTCTTGACACAGCTGCAGGGTAGGTAGTGGTGTGGTCTTGCTGGGTCTTGACACAGCTGCAGGGTAGGTAGTGGTGTGGTCTTGCTGGGTCTTGACACAGCTGCAGGGTAGGTAGTGGTGTGGTCTTGCTGGGTCTTGACACAGCTGCAGGGTAGGTAGTGGTGTGGTCTTGCTGGGTCTTGACACAGCTGCAGGGTAGGTAGTGGTGTGGTCTTGCTGGGTCTTGACACAGCTGCAGGGTAGGTAGTGGTGTGGTCTTGCTGGGTCTTGACACAGCTGCAGGGTAGGTAGTGGTGTGGTCTTGCTGGGTCTTGACACAGCTGCAGGGTAGGTAGTGGTGTGGTCTTGCTGGGTCTTGACACAGCTGCAGGGTAGGTAGTGGTGTGGTCTTGCTGGGTCTTGACACAGCTGCAGGGTAGGTAGTGGTGTGGTCTTGCTGGGTCTTGACACAGCTGCAGGGTAGGTAGTGGTGTGGTCTTGCTGGGTCTTGACACAGCTGCAGGGTAGGTAGTGGTGTGGTCTTGCTGGGTCTTGACACAGCTGCAGGGTAGGTAGTGGTGTGGTCTTGCTGGGTCTTGACACAGCTGCAGGGTAGGTAGTGGTGTGGTCTTGCTGGGTCTTGACACAGCTGCAGGGTAGGTAGTGGTGTGGTCTTGCTGGGTCTTGACACAGCTGCAGGGTAGGTAGTGGTGTGGTCTTGCTGGGTCTTGACACAGCTGCAGGGTAGGTAGTGGTGTGGTCTTGCTGGGTCTTGACACAGCTGCAGGGTAGGTAGTGGTGTGGTCTTACTGGGTCTTGACACAGCTGCAGGGTAGGTAGTGGTGTGGTCTTGCTGGGTCTTGACACAGCTGCAGGGTAGGTAGTGGTGTGGTCTTGCTGGGTCTTGACACAGCTGCAGGGTAGGTAGTGGTGTGGTCTTGCTGGGTCTTGACACAGCTGCAGGGTAGGTAGTGGTGTGGTCTTACTGGGTCTTGACACAGCTGCAGGGTAGGTAGTGGTGTGGTCTTGCTGGGTCTTGACACAGCTGCAGGGTAGGTAGTGGTGTGGTCTTGCTGGGTCTTGACACAGCTGCAGGGTAGGTAGTGGTGTGGTCTTGCTGGGTCTTGACACAGCTGCAGGGTAGGTAGTGGTGTGGTCTTGCTGGGTCTTGACACAGCTGCAGGGTAGGTAGTGGTGTGGTCTTGCTGGGTCTTGACACAGCTGCAGGGTAGGTAGTGGTGTGGTCTTACTGGGTCTTGACACAGCTGCAGGGTAGGTAGTGGTGTGGTCTTACTGGGTCTTGACACAGCTGCAGGGTAGGTAGTGGTGTGGTCTTGCTGGGTCTTGACACAGCTGCAGGGTAGGTAGTGGTGTGGTCTTGCTGGGTCTTGACACAGCTGCAGGGTAGGTAGTGGTGTGGTCTTGCTGGGTCTTGACACAGCTGCAGGGTAGGTAGTGGTGTGGTCTTGCTGGGTCTTGACACAGCTGCAGGGTAGGTAGTGGTGTGGTCTTGCTGGGTCTTGACACAGCTGCAGGGTAGGTAGTGGTGTGGTCTTGCTGGGTCTTGACACAGCTGCAGGGTAGGTAGTGGTGTGGTCTTGCTGGGTCTTGACACAGCTGCAGGGTAGGTAGTGGTGTGGTCTTGCTGGGTCTTGACACAGCTGCAGGGTAGGTAGTGGTGTGGTCTTACTGGGTCTTGACACAGCTGCAGGGTAGGTAGTGGTGTGGTCTTGCTGGGTCTTGACACAGCTGCAGGGTAGGTAGTGGTGTGGTCTTGCTGGGTCTTGACACAGCTGCAGGGTAGGTAGTGGTGTGGTCTTGCTGGGTCTTGACACAGCTGCAGGGTAGGTAGTGGTGTGGTCTTGCTGGGTCTTGACACAGCTGCAGGGTAGGTAGTGGTGTGGTCTTGCTGGGTCTTGACACAGCTGCAGGGTAGGTAGTGGTGTTGTCTTGCTGGGTCTTGACACAGCTGCAGGGTAGGTAGTGGTGTGGTCTTGCTGGGTCTTGACACAGCTGCAGGGTAGGTAGTGGTGTGGTCTTGCTGGGTCTTGACACAGCTGCAGGGTAGGTAGTGGTGTGGTCTTGCTGGGTCTTGACACAGCTGCAGGGTAGGTAGTGGTTTGGTCTTGCTGGGTCTTGACACAGCTGCTGGGTCTTGCTGGGTCTTGACACAGCTGCAGGGTAGGTAGTGGTGTGGTCTTGCTGGGTCTTGACACAGCTGCAGGGTAGGTAGTGGTGTGGTCTTACTGGGTCTTGACACAGCTGCAGGGTAGGTAGTGGTGTGGTCTTACTGGGTCTTGACACAGCTGCAGGGTAGGTAGTGGTGTGGTCTTGCTGGGTCTTGACACAGCTGCAGGGTAGGTAGTGGTGTGGTCTTGCTGGGTCTTGACACAGCTGCAGGGTAGGTAGTGGTGTGGTCTTGCTGGGTCTTGACACAGCTGCAGGGTAGGTAGTGGTGTGGTCTTGCTGGGTCTTGACACAGCTGCAGGGTAGGTAGTGGTGTGGTCTTGCTGGGTCTTGACACAGCTGCAGGGTAGGTAGTGGTGTGGTCTTGCTGGGTCTTGACACAGCTGCAGGGTAGGTAGTGGTGTGGTCTTGCTGGGTCTTGACACAGCTGCAGGGTAGGTAGTGGTGTGGTCTTGCTGGGTCTTGACACAGCTGCAGGGTAGGTAGTGGTGTGGTCTTGCTGGGTCTTGACACAGCTGCAGGGTAGGTAGTGGTGTGGTCTTGCTGGGTCTTGACACAGCTGCAGGGTAGGTAGTGGTGTGGTCTTACTGGGTCTTGACACAGCTGCAGGGTAGGTAGTGGTGTGGTCTTGCTGGGTCTTGACACAGCTGCAGGGTAGGTAGTGGTGTGGTCTTGCTGGGTCTTGACACAGCTGCAGGGTAGGTAGTGGTGTGGTCTTACTGGGTCTTGACACAGCTGCAGGGTAGGTAGTGGTGTGGTCTTAGTGGTGTGGTCTTGCTGGGTCTTGACACAGCTGCAGGGTAGGTAGTGGTGGCGTGGTCTTACTGGGTCTTGACACAGCTGCAGGGTAGGTAGTGGTGTGGTCTTGCTGGGTCTTGACACAGCTGCAGGGTAGGTAGTGGTGTGGTCTTACTGGGTCTTGACACAGCTGCAGGGTAGGTAGTGGTGTGGTCTTACTGGGTCTTGACACAGCTGCAGGGTAGGTAGTGGTGTGGTCTTGCTGGGTCTTGACACAGCTGCAGGGTAGGTAGTGGTGTGGTCTTACTGGGTCTTGACACAGCTGCAGGGTAGGTAGTGGTGTGGTCTTACTGGGTCTTGACACAGCTGCAGGGTAGGTAGTGGTGTGTGGTCTTGCTGGGTCTTGACACAGCTGCAGGGTAGGTAGTGGTGTGGTCTTGCTGGGTCTTGACACAGCTGCAGGGTAGGTAGTGGTGTGGTCTTGCTGGGTCTTGACACAGCTGCAGGGTAGGTAGTGGTGTGGTCTTGCTGGGTCTTGGCACAGCTTGGTCTTAGTGGTGTGGTCTTGCTGGGTCTTGACACAGCTGCAGGGTAGGTAGTGGTGTGGTCTTGCTGGGTCTTGACACAGCTGCAGGGTAGGTAGTGGTGTGGTCTTGCTGGGTCTTGACACAGCTGCAGGGTAGGTAGTGGTGTGGTCTTGCTGGGTCTTGACACAGCTGCAGGGTAGGTAGTGGTGTGGTCTTGCTGGGTCTTGACACAGCTGCAGGGTAGGTAGTGGTGTGGTCTTGCTGGGTCTTGACACAGCTGCAGGGTAGGTAGTGGTGTGGTCTTGCTGGGTCTTGACACAGCTGCAGGGTAGGTAGTGGTGTGGTCTTGCTGGGTCTTGACACAGCTGCAGGGTAGGTAGTGGTGTGGTCTTACTGGGTCTTGACACAGCTGCAGGGTAGGTAGTGGTGTGGTCTTGCTGGGTCTTGACACAGCTGCAGGGTAGGTAGTGGTGTGGTCTTGCTGGGTCTTGACACAGCTGCAGGGTAGGTAGTGGTGTGGTCTTGCTGGGTCTTGACACAGCTGCAGGGTAGGTAGTGGTGTGGTCTTGCTGGGTCTTGACACAGCTGCAGGGTAGGTAGTGGTGTGGTCTTACTGGGTCTTGACACAGCTGCAGGGTAGGTAGTGGTGTGGTCTTACTGGGTCTTGACACAGCTGCAGGGTAGGTAGTGGTGTGGTCTTACTGGGTCTTGACACAGCTGCAGGGTAGGTAGTGGTGTGGTCTTACTGGGTCTTGACACAGCTGCAGGGTAGGTAGTGGTGTGGTCTTACTGGGTCTTGACACAGCTGCAGGGTAGGTAGTGGTGTGGTCTTGCTGGGTCTTGACACAGCTGCAGGGTAGGTAGTGGTGTGGTCTTACTGGGTCTTGACACAGCTGCAGGGTAGGTAGTGGTGTGGTCTTGCTGGGTCTTGACACAGCTGCAGGGTAGGTAGTGGTGTGGTCTTGCTGGGTCTTGACACAGCTGCAGGGTAGGTAGTGGTGTGGTCTTGCTGGGTCTTGACACAGCTGCAGGGTAGGTAGTGGTGTGGTCTTACTGGGTCTTGACACAGCTGCAGGGTAGGTAGTGGTGTGGTCTTGCTGGGTCTTGACACAGCTGCAGGGTAGGTAGTGGTGTGACACAGTCTTAGTGGTGTGGTCTTGCTGGGTCTTGACACAGCTGCAGGGTAGGTAGTGGTGTGGTCTTACTGGGTCTTGACACAGCTGCAGGGTAGGTAGTGGTGTGGTCTTACTGGGTCTTGACACAGCTGCAGGGTAGGTAGTGGTGTGGTCTTACTGGGTCTTGACACAGCTGCAGGGTAGGTAGTGGTGTGGTCTTACTGGGTCTTGACACAGCTGCAGGGTAGGTAGTGGTGTGGTCAGGGTAGGTAGTGGTGTGGTCTTACTGGGTCTTGACACAGCTGCAGGGTAGGTAGTGGTGTGGTCTTACTGGGTCTTGACACAGCTGCAGGGTAGGTAGTGGTGTGGTCTTGCTGGGTCTTGACACAGCTGCAGGGTAGGTAGTGGTGTGGTCTTGCTGGGTCTTGACACAGCTGCAGCTGCAGGGTAGGTAGTGGTGTGGTCTTGCTGGGTCTTGACACAGCTGCAGGGTAGGTAGTGGTGTGGTCTTGCTGGGTCTTGACACAGCTGCAGGGTAGGTAGTGGTGTGGTCTTGCTGGGTCTTGACACAGCTGCAGGGTAGGTAGTGGTGTGGTCTTGCTGGGTCTTGACACAGCTGCAGGGTAGGTAGTGGTGTGGTCTTACTGGGTCTTGACACAGCTGCAGGGTAGGTAGTGGTGTGGTCTTGCTGGGTCTTGACACAGCTGCAGGGTAGGTAGTGGTGTGGTCTTGCTGGGTCTTGACACAGCTGCAGGGTAGGTAGTGGTGTGGTCTTACTGGGTCTTGACACAGCTGCAGGGTAGGTAGTGGTGTGGTCTTACTGGGTCTTGACACAGCTGCAGGGTAGGTAGTGGTGTGGTCTTGCTGGGTCTTGACACAGCTGCAGGGTAGGTAGTGGTGTGGTCTTGCTGGGTCTTGACACAGCTGCAGGGTAGGTAGTGGTGTGGTCTTGCTGGGTCTTGACACAGCTGCAGGGTAGGTAGTGGTGTGGTCTTGCTGGGTCTTGACACAGCTGCAGGGTAGGTAGTGGTGTGGTCTTGCTGGGTCTTGACACAGCTGCAGGGTAGGTAGTGGTGTGGTCTTACTGGGTCTTGACACAGCTGCAGGGTAGGTAGTGGTGTGGTCTTGCTGGGTCTTGACACAGCTGCAGGGTAGGTAGTGGTGTGGTCTTGCTGGGTCTTGACACAGCTGCAGGGTAGGTAGTGGTGTGGTCTTGCTGGGTCTTGACACAGCTGCAGGGTAGGTAGTGGTGTGGTCTTGCTGGGTCTTGACACAGCTGCAGGGTAGGTAGTGGTGTGGTCTTACTGGGTCTTGACACAGCTGCAGGGTAGGTAGTGGTGTGGTCTTGCTGGGTCTTGACACAGCTGCAGGGTAGGTAGTGGTGTGGTCTTGCTGGGTCTTGACACAGCTGCAGGGTAGGTAGTGGTGTGGTCTTGCTGGGTCTTGACACAGCTGCAGGGTAGGTAGTGGTGTGGTCTTACTGGGTCTTGACACAGCTGCAGGGTAGGTAGTGGTGTGGTCTTGCTGGGTCTTGACACAGCTGCAGGGTAGGTAGTGGTGTGGTCTTGCTGGGTCTTGACACAGCTGCAGGGTAGGTAGTGGTGTGGTCTTGCTGGGTCTTGACACAGCTGCAGGGTAGGTAGTGGTGTGGTCTTGCTGGGTCTTGACACAGCTGCAGGGTAGGTAGTGGTGTGGTCTTGCTGGGTCTTGACACAGCTGCAGGGTAGGTAGTGGCAGGCATCCTGTACCCTCACAACCCAGGCATCCCATCCCCTCACCACCCAGGCATTCCGTCCCCTCACAACCCAGGCATGCCGTCCCCCCAAAACCCAGGCATCCCGTCCACTCACCGCCCAGGCATCCCGTCCCCTCACTACCCTGGAATCCCGTCCCCTCTCCAACCAGGCATCCCATCCCCTCACCGCCCAGGCATCCCATTCCCTCACCACCCTCGCATCCCGTCCCCTCACAACCCAGGCATCCCATCCCCTCACCACATTCGCATCCCGTCCCCTCACCACCCAGGCATCCCGTCCCCTCACCACCCAGGCATCCCATCCCCTCACCACCCAGGCATACCGTCCCCTCACAACCCAGGCATCCCGTCTCCTCACCACCCTGGCATCCCGTCCCCTCACCACCCTGGAATCCTGTCCCCTCTCCACCCAGGCATCCCGTCCTCTCACCACCCAGACATCCCGTCCCCTCACCACCCAGGCATCCCGTCCCCTCACCACCCTGGAATTCCGTCCTCTCACCACCCTGGAATCCCGTCCTCTCTCCACCCTGGAATCCCGTCCCTTCACCACCCTGGAATCCCGTCCTCTCACCACCCAGGCATCCCGTCCCCTCACACCCCAGTCATCCCGTTCCTTCACCACCCAGGCATCTCGTCCCCTCTCCACCCAGGCATCCCGTCCCCTCACCACCCAGGCATCCCGTCCCCTCACCACCCAGGCATCCCGTCCCCTTACCACCCTGGAATCCCGTTCCCTCTCCACCCTGGCATCGCGTCCCCTCACCACCCAGGCATCCCGTCCCCTCTCCACCCAGGCATCCCATCCCCTCTCCACCCAGGCATCACGTCTCCTCTCCACCCAGGCATCCCGTCCCCTCTCCACCCAGGCATCCGTGCCGTCAATACCCAGGCATCCCGTCCCATCTCCACCCAGGCATCCCGTCCCCTCTCCACCCAACCATCCCGTCCCCTCACCACCTCTCTCCAGTTGTCTTAGTGTAGAGTGGACATCTGAGGTTTACAGAAAGCTCAAAACAGAATAATAGGACATGTAATAGCCAGGACTAAGCTACATCTAATCTTCGTCAACAAGTCACGTGACGTAAGAGATTATGTTACAGTAGTGGACAGTACACATACAAAACAATGATATTACAGTATATTCAAACCTAATTAATGTAATACCCGAATGTGCTTATCTGTCATCTTAAACTACTGCACGTCCAGGGAGGTTCTAGAATGTTCTAGGTGGTGCTAGGAAGACTCTATACATTCGTAAATATTGCCTCCTGATATGTGCAGCATCAATTATTATTATGGTTGTTCAGTGATTATTCATGAACCTTCCTTGGCATTCTGATTATTCTTTATCACCAAATAACCAGATTCTTCATTAATTTTCTGATTATCATTCATCACTACCTAACAGCCTAAATCTGTTGGGTTGTAATCCCCTAAGCTAACTGCAATCACCATGTTGCTATCACTTAACCTTATGCACCTGCAACCACACCCGGTCGGACCGAACCCCCCCTTCCCCGCCCCCCCTTACGACGCCAATGTCCAGGCGGACATCAACCAAATCTTTAAAATGGACTTCAGAAAAGAGTATGAAGTTCAATGACGAGAAATTCCAATTACTCCGATATGTTGTTAGGTAAGACACATATGCAACAGTTAGGTATCTTTATTTCGAAACGTTTCGCCTACACAGTAGGCTTCTTCAGTCGAGTACAGCAAAGTTGATAGAAGCAGAAAATACTTGAAGACGATGTCTTCAAGTATTTTCTGCTTCTATCAACTTTTCTGTACTCGACTGAAGAAGCCTACTGTGTAGGCGAAACGTTTCGAAATAAAGATACCTAACTGTTGCATATGTGTCTTACCTAACAACCTGTCGGCACTTTATACCATTTTAATACTCCGATATGGTAAACGTGAGGAAATTAAAATTTTATCCTAGTATAAAACAAATTCTAACCACCCAATAGAGCGAAAAACTAGCGTCAAAGACCTGGGAGTGATCATGTCGGAGGATCTCACCTTCAAGGACCATAACATTGTATCAATTGCATCTGCTAGAAAAATGACAGGATGGATAATGAGAACCTTCAAAACTAGGGATGCCAAGCCCATGATGACACTCTTCAGGTCGCTCGTTCTATCTAGGCTGGAATATTGCTGCATACTAACAGCACCTTTCAAGGCAGGTGAAATTGCTGACCTAGAAAATGTACAGAGAACCTTCACGGCGCGCATAACGGAGATAAAACACCTCAATTACTGGGAACGCTTGAAGTTCCTGAACCTGTACTCCCTGGAACGCAGGCGGGAGAGATACATGATTATATACACCTGCAAAATCCTAGAGGGACTAGTACCAAACTTGCTCACGAAAATCACTCACAACGAAAGCAAAAGACTCGGCAGACGATGCAACATCCCCCCAATAAAAAGTAGGGGTGTCACTAGCACGTTAAGAGACAACAAAATAAGTGTCAGGGGCCCAAGACTGTTCAATGCATCCCAGCATGCATCAAAGTGATTTCCAATAGTCCCCTGGCTGTCTTCAAGCAGGCGTTGGACAGGTACCTAAAGTCAGTACCTGATCAGCCGGGTTGTAGTTCGTATGTTGGATTACGTTCGGCCAGCAGTAACAGCCTGGTTGATCAGGTCCTGTTCCACCATGAGGCATGGTCACATACCGGGCCACGGGGGCGTTGACCCCCGGAACTCTCTCCAGGTTGTGATGTGAGGTCGCTGAGGGAGACCTTATGGGGAAGAGGGGTGTTTTGAGGACCATGTAAGAAAGGGAACAGCTGAGCAAGAGAGAGGCTGGTGACAGGTCCGGTGAACGAGAGCTCTGGACAGCCGCGTGTGTTGTGGACCACGCATTGCGAATCTCGGGTCAGCTGGTCAGTGAATTAAGAGTGAGTACTAGTCCGTGTTACTGAAAACATCTACCCTTCCCTCTGGTAATAAGTCTCATAGGGCAATTGTTATATTATGTAAATTTCCATCAGGACATGTTGTATTCTAACCCTTTATATTATTAAGTAAATTATAGCCGTAGTTCCCCATTTTATTTGTACCCTCATATGCTATTCCATATTCTGTTAAGCACTAGGATAACACAGGAGACGTGCTCACTTGCTGGGATACCTCAGGCAGTGTGGGTAAAGGTCTCAAAAGGTATCTCCAGGTATACAGTACAATTGTGAAGATGTACCTAAATGGGCTTACTACTATTGATTATATATTAAACCAATGGGTAGGGCACGTTCCAGGGTGGGCAAAACGTGCAGGATAGGTATGGAGAACGTTGGTCTAACGTCACCAGTTCTTACAGTTCTATGGCAGGTGAAATGTGCAGGATGGGAGCAGAGAATGCTAGATTAACGTCATCAGATTCTCATGAGGCTCTGCATGTCAGCGTGCCTCGTTGTGCTCCGGGTTTTCTCGTGTTTTCACGGTCGCTCTTACGTGCTAGAACTTTAATTTGTGCCATCAATCCTATACGATACATCCCTCTAGCGCCTGGAACCAATCTTGGGCGGAAAACATTATATACTGAGTCAAAAAAGGAGAATTAGTGTGCACTACCTAGCAGAGTTTACTGCCAGAGGGGAATCATAGGCCTGTGTTCCGTGTGCAAAATAATAATAATAGAACTTTTCTTTGTCAGAGGAAAGAAAGTCTCCCTGATATCATTGTGTATACACAGTGTGTAGTGTATACTACAGTGGCTCCCTAGTATATAGATGATAAAGGCTAAAGTGTCATTTGAAAACAGGTGAATTTGTAAATGAAGTGATAAGCCTATAGAGGCAGGTGCCAGAAGTCGCCAAAAACTTACCACAGAGGTCAGCTGTTTTAATAATCTTCCTGGCCTGCTAGTGTACTCGCATATAATCTAGTGATACCAGTGAATAGCTGCATACAGCGTTGTAGTAGCAACTAACCAGTATTATAATGGTACTTAGTGGAGTGGAGTGACTTTCATTAGTTTCTTTTTTCTTGAAATACCAAACGTATACTGTGAATTTCATATAACCTGTAGTTACCAGCGGTCGCAATATACACAACGAGAAGCAATTATTCCTACAGAAAAAGCGTCCTTCCTCCAAAATTTCCACCAGTCAACTATAGTGATAATATAGCATTTATTGTGGTGGAGACGAAAAAAACTAGAAAAGCTAGATACAGCGATTGATAAACAAGGGTTGAGGCTCTACCATTCGTCATTGTAGGAGCTGCCAGCCATCACCGGTTCTTCAACACGCAAGTTATACTTTTGTATCAATCAAATCACATATTACTCGGGTAGATAATTTCCAGTAGATCCTTCATGTGTTAGCCCGAATCACCGACCAGTATGTTTTAAATAAGTGACCCACTGATCAGATCTGACTGGTTCTGAACCCTCGACTGGTCCGAACCCTTGACTGGTCCGAACCCTTGACTGGTTTCAAACGGATTCGTTGGACAATAAAGCAGACTGTAAACGGATCGGGTTGTAGGCGCCCTTATCAAACACAAACAATAAATATAAATCAGGAACGTACACGGTAAGCTGTCCAATATACAAGTACAGTTAGAAATAGAAATACAAATAGCTAGAGCTTCATTTAAGGAGGTTATTAATAGAGTATTCAAGAGGTTGCTAGTAGAATTACAGTAAATCAACCATTCAAATCATTATGAAGCTCTGTGTAGTCTGCACTCAATCAAACAAACGGGCTTCCACATGGATAAATTGTCATTTTTGTGGAAATTGGTGTCACGCCCCTTGTGCAAATATCCAAGAACTAGCTACAAGCAGTATTAAAACAGGGAAGTGTTTTTGGGTATGCCCAAATGATATAAATCTGTGGACTAAAATCACAAGGGTATTAAAAGAGGATAACATCAAAGCTGCTTTCATAGAAAACCTGGAAGCTTTCTACAACAGATGGGAACATAAAAAGTCTGGGCTGAATGGTACTGCCCTTGATACTGGCCATGTAGTCAGAAACTGTAAGGCTGGAGGTGATGTCCTGGTAGTCAGTAAATGTGGGGCTGATAGTGCTGTCCTAGGAGACAGTAATGGTGAAGCTGGAGGTGCTGTACTGGGACAGTAATGGTGAAGCTGGAGGTGCTGTCCTGGGAGACAGTAATGGTGAAGCTGGAGATTTTGTCCAGGTAGTCGGGAATTATACGCAGGAAGGAATACATATAAATAACCTCATAGGGGACAGGAGCCGTAGTGGGGAAACAAGTGTAGTCAAAGATAAGATAAAACCAATATTGCAAACTAGAAATACCACAGGAAATAGCAAACAAGAGGACTCCACTAGCAATAGTGAGGATATATTACCAAAAACAACTGGTGGGAGCTCCATTGTTGGTGCTAGGGAAGATAGGAATAAGACAGGTAAACATGCACCAACAGGGAATACAGTCACAGAAACCCAAGGCAAACGGAAACCAAGCCTGTGCACATACTATGCACTTGGTATCTGCAGACATGGGAAATCTGGAAAAACAGACGGGACTTGCAACTATGACCACCCTAGAAAATGCCATGCCCATATGACAACAGGAAAATGCAAACTCCCTTCCTGTAAGCTTTTCCACCCTGAAATGTGTACTTCTTCAGTACAGGAAAGACTGTGCTATAACTTAAATTGCCAGGCATACCATCTAAAGGGGACAAAAAGATACAAAACATCCAGGCCATGGGAAAACCTGGGTAGCCACAGCCACTCAAGAGGGAGAGGTTTTTTAGTGCCAGGAAGGAAAAAAAACTGGCAGGAAATGGCAGAAATCGTACACCAAATCCAGTCATTCCTGGAGTGGAACCACAGTCGATGGCCTCCACTCCAAACCAACAGATACAGATACTAATGCCGGAAAAAAAATCCCCCCCCCCAGTACCAACAATACCACCAGTCCGATGACATTCTTCTTTGCAAATATACAGGGTCTAAAGCCAGCAACAAACAACAAAATACCTTTCATCCGTGGACTGCTTGCAGAGGCAAAGGCAATGTTCGCGGCTTTCACTGAGACCCACATAAAGGATCACTTGGACAACGAAATATGGATCCCAGGTTACAACCTATACAGATGTGACAGAATGAACAGGCAAAAGGGGGGGGGTTGGCCTGTACATTGCAGAGTCACTTGTTTGCACAGAACTGCTTAATGCCTCAAATGATGTAGTGGAAGTTTTAGCAGTAAAGATCGAGAACCAAAACCTAGTCATTGTGGTAGTCTACAAGCCTCCGGATGCAATATTCCAGCAATTCCAGGAACAGCTGTTAAAAATTGACCACTGTCTGGAAAATCTTCAAGCTCCTGCACTCAACATCTTGCTCCTGGGGGATTTCAACTTAAGGCACCTAAAATGGAGGAATATAGCAAATAATATTGTTGCAGTAATAACACCAGGAGGCAGCTCTGATGAAAACTCACACTCACACGAGCTTTTAAATCTCTGCACAAAATTCAATTTAAACCAGCAAATAATAGAGCTTACTAGACTGGAGAATACACTAGACCTCATCTTCACTAACAATGATGATCTGATAAGAAACGTCACCATATCAAAAACAATATACTCAGATCACAACATAATTGAGGTTCAGACATGTATGCGCGGAGCCCCAGACCGACATAATGAGACTAGTCACGAGGGTGCATTCACCAAATTCAACTTCAATAACAAAAACATAAAGTGGGACCAAGTAAACCAAGTCCTAACCGATATAAGCTGGGAAGATATACTAAGCAACACAGACCCCAACTTATGCCTAGAACAGATTAACTTGGTGGCACTCGATGTATGCACAAGGCTTATTCCTCTAAGAAAAAGGAGGAGTAAATGTAAAATAGAAAGAGACAGGCGCTCCCTTTACAGGCGACGGAAAAGAATAATAGAGCGGCTAAAAGAGGTCAATATATCTGAAATGCATAGGGAGACACTGGCCAGAGAAATAGCAAGCATCGAACTTAAGCTAAAGGAATCTTATAGGAGTCAGGAATCGCGGGAAGAACTAGAAGCCATAAATGAAATCGAAAGAAACCCGAAGTATTTCTTCTCCTATGCCAAATCAAAGTCGAGAACAACGTCCAGTATTGGGCCCCTACTTAAACAAGATGGGTCCTACACAGATGACAGCAAAGAAATGAGTGAGCTACTCAAGTCCCAATATGACTCAGTTTTTAGCAAGCCGCTAACCAGACTGAGAGTCGAAGATCAAAATGAATTTTTTATGAGAGAGCCACAGAATTTGGTAAACACAAGCCTATTCGATGTTATCCTGACACCAAATGACTTCGAACAGGCGATAAATGACATGCCCATGCACTCTGCCCCAGGGCCAGACTCATGGAACTCCGTGTTCATCAAGAACTGCAAGAAGCCCCTATCACGAGCCTTTACCATCCTATGGAGAGGGAGCATGGACACGGGGTTCGTCCCACAGTTACTAAAAACAACAGACATAGCCCCACTCCACAAAGGGGGCAGTAAAGCAACAGCAAAGAACTACAGACCGATAGCACTAACATCCCATATCATAAAAATCTTTGAAAGGGTCCTAAGAAGCAAGATCACCACCCATCTAGAAACCCATCAGTTACACAACCCAGGGCAACATGGGTTTATAACAGGTCGCTCCTGTCTGTCTCAACTATTGGATCACTACGACAAGGTCCTAGATGCACTAGAAGACAAAAAGAATGCAGATGTAATATATACAGACTTTGCAAAAGCCTTCGACAAGTGTGACCATGGTGTAATAGCGCACAAAATGCGTGCTAAAGGAATAACAGGAAAAGTCGGTCGATGGATCTATAATTTCCTCACTAACAGAACACAGAGAGTAGTCGTCAACAGAGTAAAGTCCGAGGCAGCTACAGTGAAAAGCTCTGTTCCACAAGGCACAGTACTCGCTCCCATCTTGTTCCTCATCTTTATATCTGACATAGACAAGGATGTCAGCCACAGCACCGTGTCTTCCTTTGCAGATGAAACCCGAATCTGCATGACAGTGTCTTCCATTGCAGACACTGCAAGGCTCCAGGCGGACATCAACCAAATCTTTCAGTGGGCTGCAGAAAACAATATGAAGTTCAACGATGAGAAATTTCAATTACTCAGATATGGTAAACACGAGGAAATTAAATCTTCATCAGAGTACAAAACAAATTCTGGCCACAAAATAGAGCGAAACACCAACGTCAAAGACCTGGGAGTGATCATGTCGGAGGATCTCACCTTCAAGGACCATAACATTGTATCAATCGCATCTGCTAGAAAAGTGACAGGATGGATAATGAGAACCTTCAAAACTAGGGAGGCCAAGCCCATGATGACACTCTTCAGGTCACTTGTTCTATCTAGGCTGGAATATTGCTGCACACTAACAGCACCTTTCAAGGCAGGTGAAATTGCTGACCTAGAAAATGTACAGAGAACCTTCACGGCGCGCATAACGGAGATAGAACACCTCAATTACTAGGAGCGCTTGAGGTTCCTGAACCTGTATTCCCTGGAACGCAGGCAGGAGAGATACATGATTATATACACCTGAAAAATCCTAGAGGGACTAGTACCGAACTTGCTCACGAAAATCACTCACTACGAAAGCAAAAGACTTGGCAGACGATGCAACATCCCCCCAATGAAAAGCAGGGGTGTCACTAGCATGTTAAGAGACCATACAATAAGTGTCAGGGGCCCGAGACTGTTCAACTGCCTCCCAGCATACATAAGGGGGATTACCAACAGACCCCTGGCAGTCTTCAAGCTGGCACTGGACAAGCACCTAAAGTCGGTTCCTGACCAGCCGGGCTGTGGCTCGTACGTTGGTTTGCGTGCAGCCAGCAGTAACAGCCTGGTTGATCAGGCTCTGATCCACCAGGAGGCCTGGTCACAGACCGGGCCGGGGGGCGTTGACCCCCGGAACTCTCTCCAGGTAAACTCCAGGTAATAGCACCGTTCCTTAAGGCTGTACAAAATATATCCCACTAAACAGGCATTCCTATCATGTTTCAAGAGCGAGGATTCAATTATGTTTCTTTCCATGTCACATCTGACAACCTCCCAGCCATGGCATTTAGAAGTTTAACCTTTTAGATAGTTTATATGCTGCAGAACTTACTGAACTTATAATAGAACGAACTGGGTTCCCTGGTTTATAAGTTTTGATTAACCTGTCAGCCGACCTGGCTGACAGGTTTTACCTGAAGTTTACCTGAAGAGGGTTTCGGGGGTCAACGCCCCCGCTGCTCGGTCTGAGACCAGGCCTCATGGTGAATCAGGGTCTGATCAACCAGGCTGTTACTGCTGGCCGCACATAAGCTGATGTACGAATCACAACCCGGTTGGTCAGGTACTGACTTTAAGTGCCTGTCCAGTGCCTTCTTTAGACATCCAGGGGTCTATTGGTAATTCCCCTTATGTATGCTGGGAGGTAGTTGAACAGTCTTGGGCCCCGGACACTTATTGTGTTGTCTCTCAGTGTACTCGTGGCGCCCCTGCTTTTCATCCGGGGAATGTTGCATTTCCTGCCGAGTCTTTTGCTTTCATGGGGAGTGATTTTCGTGTGTAGGCTTGGTACCAATCCCTCCAGGACCTTCCAAGTGTATATTATCATGTATCTCTCTCGCCTGGGTTCCAGGGAATACAGACCGTGGACCTTCAACCGTTCCCAGTAATTTAGGTGCTTTATCGTACTTATGTGTGCCGTGAAAGTTTTTGTACACTTTCCAGGTCTGCAATGTCGCCTTCAAGAACATTTTAAGACGTTTATTGAAGTGGTAATTGAGCTGGTCAAAAGGGATGGGGACGTGGGAGGTTAATGAACGGTTTATACGTTTATTCCTCAGTAAATTGTCCATTTTACCTAAATACTGTCTTATACAAATTGACATACACATTAGATTTATCGCCCCTCAAGAGATACAATGTCTAATTGCTACTCAGCTCTTGGTATGCTTTTGTGAATCTTAGTGGGCAGTTGAGGAGGGGTGATGAGGGGACAAGATGGCTGGGTGATGAATGATGCCAGTCCTAACCTTATCTGGATTGTGTCACCATGCTACCTTATTCTGAGAAAACTTCCCCTCACTCCTCCTGTTGCTACTCTTGCAGCATTGCATAGCTCTTCATGACGCATGAAGACGTGTGAAAGTACTTGAGCTAAAGTTTTCTGTCCCCTGTGGCATGCCTTGCACTGTTACGATCGCCTGTCTGCGATTTTATTAAATATGAACGTCACTCGCCATTTTTTCTCCCACTTCTCTTGTCTGTTTCCGTCCTTGATAATTGCTGTTACCTTCTACAAATGCTCACTCTTCTAACCCCATAAAGCTACCCTCAAGTTATTATTTCTATTTAAGTCCCTAAGTGAGGATTTTCTGACGAAATCTTACTACATAACAGGTTTTTCAGGGTAACTGCTACACTTTTCGATCAACTGCACAGCTTAGTGCTCCTGAAGTTAAGACGTACAGAGGCCAGCAGGCTGGGTGTATAACATACATGAACAGTGGTGTATATATATAAGTCCACGTTGGTAGTATATAATTTATGCACTCAGTATTTGCACTAGAGCAATGTAAGGAGACATTCTCGCGTGCTGGGATATAGTAGTCAAAGTGGGTAACAGTCTCAGTTTTACATTAGCTGCGTCTGTAGTGATTGACTTAGTGGAGCACCTCATAACTTTCCATAGTGTAGCGACACCAGTTGAAGCAAGTTACTTTGTCTTCTTTTTTGGGTTATCTCAGGTAATTTAAACATACATTACTATGTATGACAATTGTAATCACATATATTTGTATAACTGAACTTATGTGTACCTGTACCTAAATACAGTTACTTAACATCTACATGCTTTAGTGCCATGTAAACATGACTTACGAAATCGAAACAATACGACTACAAACAAATCCCGGAATGGGTGAGGTCTGAACCCATGGCACGTGGGTCCTTAACCACTAGGTCAGGTACATTGACATTTGATTCATTTATAAAACTTGCATCTGTGGTCACAGTGGAGCCCATGCTAATTTCCCTGTGGTGTACTGAAATATACCTAGCTGGATAAATCTTATTAGAGCCAGCTGGCCCAGTGGTTAACGTACTGGCCTGTGAGTTTTTGGACTCGCTTGCCATGGGTCCAAGCTGCACCAGCTCTTGACTCTACTAGTATTTAAACCTGGGGTTCAGTTAATATAAATTGGAAATTTTATGTTCATTTTTCTTTTTCCGAAGGAAACTTTGTTTCCTTTCTGATTTCCGCGCATGTTGGTGGTAACATTTTTTCCCCAACTCATGGGACGTAGTGCTCAATAATGTCAGCTCTGGTGGCCCTCAACAACTTCAACAACATTAATACGGTACATGTTGTGGTGGCCCTTACCACCTCCAGCAACATTTAAGTTCAGTAAATTAATTCATTATATTTCATAGTTTTATAATGTGTGGTGGAAATGTGGAATTGTGAGGTAAGTAATAATATATACGTATCACTTTTATTCGAGAAATGTATGCGAAATATTGACAAGGGCGGATGTTGTGGTGAGTGAATCTTCATCCAGGGAGGTGCTGGATGATGCTCATGGACTTTTAACCAAAGAATTGGAATTACACTCCTTTTCCTCACATTACATCTAACTTTCTACCATTCCCACTGATATTATATGGTTCCCTATTTGTTTAGGGGTTACCGTTGAAAATAATAAAACTTGACCCGTGTAGAATATGGCTATCTTCCCCTCACTAGTTAGTTTAATATTTTATTATGGGCGGTAGTCAAAAGATTACAGAGGTACATAATGGGTCCAGGGACTGGGCCCCAAAGTTATGATAGGTGAACAAGTTTCAAAGGTAATGAACTCCAGGTAGATCTGGTCACAATCATGACAAGGTCAAAGGTAATGAATCATCTACACTTTTATCACACTCCAACTTAATATTAACTTCTCATCTATAGTGACGTCAATTTTTTTATAATTAACGCATAGATAGACGGGTATTAATTAATAATGTTAAGGTTTGCATTGCATATTCTAATATTTAGTTTAGGCATATTTCTATATATTCTCTAATATTAAGATAACATTTTCGGATTTTTAACTCCGGAGGGTTAGCCACCCAGGATAAACCCAATTAAGTCAGTGCGTCATCGAGGGACTGTCTGTCTTATTTCCATTGTGGTCCTTCAATCATGTTCCCCAGGATGCCACCCACACTAGTTGACTTACACCCAGGTACCTACTTACTTGCTAGGTGAACAGGGACAGCAGGTATAAGGAAACACGAAAAACCTAATTTATAACATAACCCAAGTCTAACACGAATAACCTAAGCTTATAACATAACCTAAGTCTGACTTAGGTTATGTTATCAGTTGAATTTCTTTGATTAGGTTTGGTTATCAAAATGTGGCTTCCACCTCATAAGTCCATAACCTCTCAAGTTCCAGGAATAAACTAAGTAATTGCTACTTCGTCTTGTATATTAGGTCTCCAAGAAGAATTTTAGCAGTAAGTTGAAATTTGTACTGAGGTAATGTACATATAAATATTATGAGTTATAATGGGATTTATGTGATGAGTTGTTGTAGATCCCTATGTAACTATATAATAGTAAGTTTATTTTGGTACTGGTACACGTAAGTACAATTATCATACATAGTTTAACATTGTAAATTACTTAGGATAGCTCAAAAAAAAGTCAAGTGACTTATTTCTTTATGGGACAATTTTAATGAATTAATTGTGTGTGAGAGGATGGACCAATAATAACAATTGTGACAGAGAGATGAAATTATTTTTTGTCATAATCATATAAATAATAGATAATCCTATAACCAACAGACTTTGTTGATTCTAAATCAATTGACAGGATTTTCAAAGTCAGTTAAATCAAGGGTTAACTGTACTATAAGTTAGGTAAGGATACATTATAGATTAAGGTAAGTGTATGCAGTGTATTTTGAAGTCAGTATTTGATATCAGAGTTTTTAAAAAAAAATATGATCTATAACATGGCAAAATTAACTATTCCTTGTGCAAATTTTTATCTTTGTCTATGCACTTAAGACTAGCCAATAAACACACTCAATATAAAATTATGTGACACTCGGCAAATCACAGCTCACAGACATTTCCACTTACTGTTTTAATTACACATACATCAAAATGGTATACAAAACCGACTGGTTGGTAGGTAAGACACATAGGCAAAAGTTAGGCAACTTTATTCCGAAACGTTTCGCCTACACAGTAGGCTTTTTCAGTCGAATACAGAAAGTAGGCAGGAACAGTAGAGATGTGAAGACGATGTAATCAGTCCATCACCCTTAAAGTCGTAGATTTTGAGGTTGTCAGTCCCTCAGCCTGGAGAAGTTCAGTTACATAGTCAGGAACTATCTGAAGATCAAGCGACAGTGCGGAGACTTAAATACTGTCGGAAGGAGAGGTGCAGAGTAGTAGTAGTAGTGAGAATGTAGCCACTGAGAGGTCATGTCCCTCTCAGATCCAACAATTTTCACTTTTGTTATTAAATATTAACACCTAGACACCTTTGTTATTAAATATTACCACCTAGACACCTTTATTATTAAATATTACCACCCAGACACCTTTGTTATTAAATATTACCACCTAGTCACCTTCGTTATTAAATATTACCACCTAGACACCTTCGTTATTAAATATTACCACCTAGACGCCTTTGTTATTAAATATTATCTCAATTTTTATTTGGTTGGTTTGTATTTATCAGTTGTAATATAAAAAGCGCTATAGAGAAGCCTTTTTAGGAGGAATATTAGACAGACATTTCCTCATTTCCTCCTCGACCGACTGTAACTTTTCCCTCTTCTTAATTCTTATGTCATAAACACAGAAAATCCTAAACTCACACAGGTAAGATGTGAAAAACTGTATGAGAATTACCAGAGTTTTTCTTCCGCAACTTGAGGATATTTATTCTTTTTCTTTATCCAGAATTCGTCCAGAGTCACTTCCTTATGCTTTACTTTCAGACTGCCCTCAGTATGTATTACAGTTAATTCCTCTCCTGTGGGACTGAGTGTCGGCGGCTTGATATTGATGCAATAAATGTCATAGTATTCTGTACATAAGTCTGAAAAATAGTATATTATCACATGGTGTTGCAACAACATGTGGAAACATATCCATGTTGCCTTCCTTCACTATGACAGCCAAATTCTTAATTTATCTCTCAGAACATTATTTTTGTCAGTGGAAGATAAGACATTTTTTCAGTGATTCCTTGCATTGTTGATATTTACTTTGTTTAAATGTTCAAAAATATCCACTAAGTAGAATAATTTTTATACACTAAGTGTCATCTGCAAGCAACACAAAAAATTATTCTTGTTGCTCAAGGTTAAAAAAGTTAATAACTCCTGGTTGAGTTGACACGTTGGTGACAACACTGCCTCTGGAGAGCCATCTTGCCTCCGTCTACACAACATTCACACGTTGGTGACAACACTGCCTCTGGAGAGCCATCTTGCCTCCGTCTACACAACATTCACACGTTGGTGACAACACTGCCTCTGGAGAGCCATCTTGCCTCCGTCTACACAACATTCACACGTTGGTGACAACACTGCCTCTGGAGAGCCATCTTGCCTCCGTCTACACAACATTCACACGTTGGTGACAACACTGCCTCTGGAGAGCCATCTTGCCTCCGTCTACACAACATTCACACGTTGGTGACAACACTGCCTCTGGAGAGCCATCTTGCCTCCGTCTACACAACATTCACACGTTGGTGACAACACTGCCTCTGGAGAGCCATCTTGCTTCCGTCTACACAACATTCACACGTTGGTGACAACACTGCCTCTGGAGAGCCATCTTTCTTCC
The DNA here is from genome assembly GCF_038502225.1 of Cherax quadricarinatus. NCBI lineage: Eukaryota > Metazoa > Arthropoda > Malacostraca > Decapoda > Parastacidae > Cherax > Cherax quadricarinatus. The sequence goes on from NW_027198085.1 coordinate 25,966, forward strand.
GTCTACACAACATTCACACGTTGGTGACAACACTGCCTCTGGAGAGCCATCTTTCTTCCGTCTACACAACATTCACACGTTGGTGACAACACTGCCTCTGGAGAGCCATCTTTCTTCCGTCTACACAACATTCACACGTTGGTGACAACACTGCCTCTGGAGAGCCATCTTTCTTCCGTCTACACAACATTCACACGTTGGTGACAACACTGCCTCTGGAGAGCCATCTTGCTTCCGTCTACACAACATTCACACGTTGGTGACAACACTGCCTCTGGAGAGCCATCTTGCCTCCGTCTACACAACATTCACACGTTGGTGACAACACTGCCTCTGGAGAGCCATCTTGCTTCCGTCTACACAACATTCACACGTTGGTGACAACACTGCCTCTGGAGAGCCATCTTGCTTCCGTCTACACAACATTCACACGTTGGTGACAACACTGCCTCTGGAGAGCCATCTTGCCTCCGTCTACACAACATTCACACGTTGGTGACAACACTGCCTCTGGAGAGCCATCTTGCCTCCGTCTACACAACATTCACACGTTGGTGACAACACTGCCTCTGGAGAGCCATCTTGCCTCCGTCTACACAACATTCACACGTTGGTGACAACACTGCCTCTGGAGAGCCATCTTGCCTCCGTCTACACAACATTCACACGTTGGTGACAACACTGCCTCTGGAGAGCCATCTTGCCACCGTCTACACAACATTCACACGTTGGTGACAACACTGCCTCTGGAGAGCCATCTTACCTCAGTCTACACAACATTCACACGTTGGTGACAACACTGCCTCTGTAGAGCCATCTTGCCTCCATCTACACAACATTCACACGTTGGTGACAACACTGCCTCTGGAGAGCCATCTTGCCTCCGTCTACACAACATTCACACGTTGGTGACAACACTGCCTCTGGAGAGCCATCTTGCTTCCGTCTACACAACATTCACACGTTGGTGACAACACTGCCTCTGGAGAGCCATCTTGCCTCCGTCTACACAACATTCACACGTTGGTGACAACACTGCCTCTGGAGAGCCATCTTGCCTCCGTCTACACAACATTCACACGTTGGTGACAACACTGCCTCTGGAGAGCCATCTTACCACCGTCTACACAACATTCACACGTTGGTGACAACACTGCCTCTGGAGAGCCATCTTGCCTCCGTCTACACAACATTCACACGTTGGTGACAACACTGTCTCTGCAGAGCCATCTTGCCTCCGTCTACACAACATTCACACGTTGGTGACAACACTGCCTCTGGAGAGCCATCTTGCCTCCGTCTACACAACATTCACACGTTGGTGACAACACTGCCTCTGGAGAGCCATCTTTCTTCCGTCTACACAACATTCACACGTTGGTGACAACACTGCCTCTGGAGAGCCATCTTGCTTCCGTCTACACAACATTCACACGTTGGTGACAACACTGCCTCTGGAGAGCCATCTTGCCTCCGTCTACACAACATTCACACGTTGGTGACAACACTGCCTCTGGAGAGCCATCTTGCTTCCGTCTACACAACATTCACACGTTGGTGACAACACTGCCTCTGGAGAGCCATCTTGCTTCCGTCTACACAACATTCACACGTTGGTGACAACACTGCCTCTGGAGAGCCATCTTGCTTCCGTCTACACAACATTCACACGTTGGTGACAACACTGCCTCTGGAGAGCCATCTTGCCTCCGTCTACACAACATTCACACGTTGGTGACAACACTGCCTCTGGAGAGCCATCTTGCCTCCGTCTACACAACATTCACACGTTGGTGACAACACTGCCTCTGGAGAGCCATCTTGCCTCCGTCTACACAACATTCACACGTTGGCGACAACACTGCCTCTGGAGAGCCATCTTGCCTCCGTCTACACAACATTCACACGTTGGTGACAACACTGCCTCTGGAGAGCCATCTTGCCTCCGTCTACACAACATTCACACGTTGGTGACAACACTGCCTCTGGAGAGCCATCTTGCCTCCGTCTACACAACATTCACAGGTTGGTGACAACACTGCCTCTGGAGAGCCATCTTGCCTCCGTCTACACAACATTCACTCGCTGTTACAACTTATTCTCATAGTTTGCCAAACAGTCGTGATTTAGGTGGCCTACTTTTATGTAGCTCACTATTTTTAAAACTTCGTCTAGTACAGCCTTCAACTTATTGCCGGTTGTTGTTGCAAGCAGCAGCTGACGATGTAGAAAGCAATGTGTTGTTGCAAGCAGCAGCTGACGATGTTGAAAGCAATGTGTTGTTGCAAGCAGCAGCTGACGATGTAGAAAGCAATGTGTTGTTGCAAGCAGCAGCTGACAATGTGTTGTTATAACATCACAGTTTTCTTTCTTCACTAATAATACAAAGTAATCATTGATGGAGCGGGATGTGTCATATTTATGTCTTAAGTACTGTCTGGTACATTAACATTTAATAATACAATATACACATAAGTTTATGTGTATGTGTGTAAGTGCTCTAAGTAGTTCGCTATGTCTCAAGACTCGACTAGACTTAAACAAGTGACTGACAAAGTCCTCACATCGACTAACTTCTTGATCACCTGGCAATCAGAACAGCTTGCTTGAACAATAAACGACCGCTAAGCCAAATAGCAATATAACAAGCAACTGCGACACAGAATCAGGAACAAGGAGATAATATAACGACACTAAGTAGGGACCATCAGCAGATCCTCCACAAAAGTCACAAAACTCCCATACTACTGAATCTAAGTTCAGCATAAGAAAATCCCCGACAGTGACAGTACACAGATACCAGTACAAATTAGGTCAGAAGCTACAGCTCAGGACCTGAGTTGCTCAGAGTGTCTATGAGACACACAACCTCAGTACAACGTCGAAAATCACTAAGTCTATACAATGTTCTGTGAACAGAGTCCCACAGAACCTACAACAATAATGAGACAGAGACGATCTTCCAACAAGGGCCAATAAGGGAGATTTAGGCACTTCTTGTCAAGAATACGTCCAACCACCAAGCGAGTCTCGACCAGACTGACTACTTCAGGCGAGGTGTGATCACTCCCCCTCGATCACGTGATAGCTCCGTGGACAGTTGCTGCCCAGCAACAGAGAAGCCGGCAGAGTAACGAGCCACCAGCGATAATTACAGTAGTTAGAGAATCAAGACTTGAACTATGAGCACATAATAATATATGAATGTTACATCCTACCTAACAACATAACTAAGTCAAATAATAATATAAAGCAATGTATTTACGATTTAGCTATTAACGCAAATATAATCAATATAAAATTATATGAAAAGGTAATATACATTATATACATATACATAATATACATCATATACATTGTGACCCATTAAGGGGTTGCAACAAGAAGTACATCACAATACATCACAACTTAACATAGTATTAGACACATTAACGATGAGTCGCACTGGCTAGGTTGCAGCAGCCACCACAAGTGTCATACTGGCCAGGTTGCAGCAGCCACCACAAGAGTCGTTCTGGCGAGGTTGCAGCAGCCACCACAAGAGTCGTTCTGGCGAGGTTGCAGCAGCCACCACAAGAGTCATTCTGGCCAGGTTGCAGCAGCCACCACAAGAGTCGTTCTGGCCAGGTTGCAGCAGCCACCACAAGATCATTTTTGCTACCAGATCAAGTTTCTCCAACTGATAATTTATATTTTCATTCTAGAAAGGATTTGTGTGTGGTGATAAATGTTCTGTCAGTATAGAGGAGGTGAGAGAAGTGATGATGTGTGTGGTGGTGAAAAAGTTTTCTCTGTCAATAATGAGAAAGTGAGTCAAGTGAAGATGAGAAAGAGTGAAGAGTGAGAGATTTAATAATATATTTCTATATTAAATTAAACATTTCACAAGAATTTCTTCTGTGTCATTAAATCACTATTTCATTATATCACTATCAACACTATAATTTCATCACTGTCAACACTATAATTTCATCACTGTCAACACTATAATTTCATCACTACCAACACTACAATTTCATCATTACCAACACTATAATCTCATCACTATCTACACTATATTTCATTACATCACTATCAACATTTTCATTACATCAGTATCAACACTTTCATTATATCACTATCACACTATCATTACATCACTGTCAACACTTTCATTACATCACTATCAACACTATCTTTCATTACATCACTGTCAACACTATCATTGCATCATTATCAACATTATCCTTCAATATATCATTATCAACACTATCTTTCATTACATCACTATCAGCACTGTTTGGCTTCATGCATGGAAGGAGTGTGCATCATTGCATTACCACCTTTCTAACTCTGCACACTGACAGCTAATACACTACCTTCCTTGACCTTAAATCCGCTTTTTGATGTAGCCAACCGACAAGTAATCATTAGTGAACTTGCCAGAATGGATGTTGGAGGATGGCTTCTCCGCTGGATTAAAGGTTACCTGTCCAACAGAAAGTCGTCTGTGTTGTTCCAGGGACATAGAAGTGTAACTAAAGATTTTGAATTAGGAACTCCACAGGGAGGTGCACTTAGTCCCACCCTTTTCAATATTCTGATTAATGCATTACTTAATGCTATGCCTAGCCAGCCCCATCAGTATATGGTTAGTTTTGCTGATGATATAATGATTCACACCACCGGATTCTGCAACACCCAAAACATTCTTAGTCATGTACTAGCCTCGTGTTAGGACCTGGGGTTAATAATCTCAGGGGATAAAACAAAGATACTCAACAGGCGTCCTCCTCGAGAGAGAGGCACAGTTCGTCAGATCCAGTTGCATGATGGGTCTCTTCTAGAATATGTAAGCAGATACAGGTATCTAGGCTTTGAGGTTCCACTACTTGGACCTGTTGTAACGAGACTTTGTCGCCAATACAAAGAAAGGCTGAGAGCACTTAGAGTTGTGGCAGGTTTTCATCCCAGGTATGGTGCTAATGTTAAAATTGTGAAAATGATGTATCTTGCTTATATTAGATCATTGGTTGATTATGCGGCGCCACTACTTGCACTCGTGTCTGATTGGAAGCTTGAAGGGCTGGAAAAACTGCAAAACGAAGCAATGAGGATCATCCTAGGATGCCCTCGTACTGCCAAAATTTTAAATATGCGGAAAGAACTTAATATTCCAAGCATTAGAGATCGTGTTACTGAAAGAAATATCCTTATTGGGGTCAATATGCTTAGGTTAGCCCATTCAAACCCCTGCACAGAAGCCCTCCATACGTAGGAGAAACTTGAAGAACAGGAGGATGACTGAAGAACACTACCTATGACTGCTGCACCTCTCCTGCCATACGGTTTATAAGCTGCTTCTCCGCTGATATGCCGTATTCTATTCAAGATTGATGGACTGAACACATCGACTCAAGGTTGAGGGACTGATTACCTCATTCTCCTCCTGTTCTTCAAGTTTCTCCTACGTATGGACTGATGAAGCCACTGTGTGGCGAAACGTTTCCTCAATAAAGATACCCAAGAGTTGCACATGTGTCTAATTTATCATCACTATATTTCATTACATCACTATCAACGCTTTCATTAAATCACTTTCTCCACTATTCCAACATAACTACATTTCATTAAACTTTACTATTAAATTAATGTTGCACTTGTAAAAGAGAATAATTGAGTTAGATCGCGATTATTATATAGAGGACTGAGTCTCCACCTTCTCTACGAGTGAGTGACTAGATTCTCGTGTAAGTTAACTGTATTCTCACGTGGTATATATAATACACGAAAGTTGACTCTCAGCGCCAGGTTACCATCCGGAGAAGACCCGGGCCGGAAGTACCGGCGAATCAAGAAGAAGAAGAAGTTGACTCTCAGATCAACACTCGTTACTCGTTAAGTATAACCAACGAGATGAATACTGGGGAAGACATGGACGTTCAGTACATAGGCACCTACCATCCACTGTTTCACAAGACACGCTGTCTCAACACGGATGAAATTCAAAATATCATCAAGAAAACACCAAGGCCATTCGGTTCACGGTGTATAATGGTCGGCTTTAATTGGTTATTAACGGTGTCAAGATTAAAACGAGGTTAGGGTTTAGTGTTGATCATGAATCTTCCTGGGAGTTACAATCACGCCGTGGCTTTGTATCGGTGCTTGGACGGAATTTTGCTTTATAACGATACCTCGCAACTCAGCGTACCTCCTGAGCTGTGGATGTACCTGGCACAAAATAAGTTCCCCACACATCTCCTCAAGATTGTTAACGTAACTAAACAATGCGATGACGTAGGCTCCTGCGGCTTCCACGCTATTACGTTCCTAGATATTGTCAGCAGTTGTAATCTATATCACCACGAAGACGTTATTTCATACTATAGCATGACAATGGGGAAATTTGCGGACCTGACAGCAGTACTCCGCCTGTATGCAATTGTAAGAGAGTTTCAAAGCGACATAGATTTATACACTAACCATAGTCACGCTCTGCTAGATCATAGGACCAAACTATCTTCACGTCTTGATATAATTCATAGAAAGAAATGCCGGAAAATCAAACGCTTACGAGCACAAGGAATTTATCATAATGACATCAAAAAGAAACCACTTTGTCAATGGTCCAAGTCGGACCGTAGCGTCGTCGTAAGCTTCTCTCTTTTATGTGCGAGTTATTTGTGTATCGTTCCAGTCACGGTATTGGGCCTTTTTTTGCTATTTATATTCAAGATTTGAACAAATGGCTCCTTGACCTAGAAGAACCAGGTTTTACCAACAGTGAAGAACAAGATGGTAGATGGAACAAGAGGAACCGGCTTCTGCCTTCACTAAAAAAACAGGAGGATTGAACAAGAGGGATCAGGTCCTTCCAATATTGGTAGGACCTGTTTGACGATAACCTTGAGTTTTTTACAGTATTAATTTTGAGTTCATCATTCTTTCTACACCTAAGCAGTTGGAACTTATCGCCAATGAGCATCAGGTTGTTGTCCATCGACAACATGCCAGCTAGACCAGACAAAACTCTTACCCAACTCCTGGGCACACGAACCTGAGGAAGGCGACGAGGGGGGGGAGGGGGCGGACCTTAAAGACGAACCACTGGCCTCCACGTGGCAAGGTCTGGTAACTCAGAGATAACTCTGAGGCTGACAGTGGTCGCAACCATAATTGCGAGAACTGTACACACACACACACATACTTTATATATGTATATATATATATATATATATATATATATATATATATATATATATATATATATATATATATATATATATATATATATATATATATATATATATATATATATATATATATATATGCAAAACAACCACTCTGAAAGAATAGAGAAATTCCAAGCGCATTCGTGACTACTCACGAAAGCGCTTGGAATTTCTCTATTCTTTCAGAGTGGTTGTTTTGCATATTTTGAAATCACCTGTTTACTGTGATCTTATTGCATATATATATATATATATATATATATATATATATATATATATATATATATATATATATATATATATATATATATATATATATATATATATATATATATATATATATATATATATATATATATATATATATATATATATATATATATATATATATATATATATATATATATATATATAGTCAATGTATTTTGTCTTTAAATGAAATTTTTATTAAATATAGGGGTAGTAGGAGAAAATTTTCAAACAGCTTCAGGCAGAACCTTGAGCTTTTCCTGAAGCAAGTTCATTCTTTTCTCTGAGGATGAGGGTCCCCAGGACAGTTTCAGCGGTGGAATTTGAGCTTTGCGTGACTGGGTTGAGCATAATGTATAAGTCTTCCGCTGTTCTATCATTTTTTAGAGGTCTTGGATAATGTGCTTGGAAGTTTACAGATCTGATATTTGGTGTGCAGGAAATACTTGTAACAAACTGCAAAAACTGTTGTGGAGCACAATCATCCATTCCCACAATATATGATACTAGTTCAGATACAGACTACTAATGAAAGTTTTTCTTGCCCCTCTTGCTGACCTGTGTCTTAATCATCGTGTACTGTTACGAAATGTTAGGAAATGTTTTATTCGTGCACTGATGTTGTCATTGTACTGTTACGAAATGTTAGGAAATGTTTTATTCGTGCACTGATGTTGTCATTGTACTGTTACGAAATGTTAGGAAATGTTTTATTCGTGCACTGATGTTGTCATTGTACTGTTACGAAATGTTAGGAAATGTTTTATTCGTGCACTGATGTTGTCATCTTTCCTGAGTGTCACCGTTTTGTGTTTTTTTTTTTTTTAATTTTAATGGACAAGTTGCACGATACTTTGTATTATTGAGAATTAGTAGGAATAGGAGAAGAATTGAGGCTATGAAAAAAAAAATTGTATGTTCTTTGAATGGCCTTTATCAAGATGGGATTTCTTTTGTTACTGAAATTAAGTATTACATATTATGGATTCTACAGTCATAATGCAAAAATATTAAAATATGATTCAAATGGGAATGACCCTCATATTGATTCATGTTATATTGATTTATTCTTAATATTGCGAACATTAAGTATATTGTTGCAGTTGCACACAGTCTGCCTGGCTTCATACCAGTTATACAACCCTAACTGTGTAACATACCAGTTATACAACCCTAACTGTGTAACATACCAGTTATACAACCCTAACTGTGTAACTTACCAGTTATACAACCCTAACTGTGTAACATACCAGTTATACAACCCTAACTGTGTAACATACCAGTTATACAACCCTAACTGTGTAACATACCAGTTATACAACCCTAACTGTGTAACATACCAGTTATACAACCCTAACTGTGTAACATACCAGTTATACAACCCTAACTGTGTAACATACCAGTTATACAACCCTAACTGTGTAACATACCAGTTATACAACCCTAACTGTGTAATACATCACTGATTCCACCCTTCCCAGCTATAATTTTATATTTTATGTATTTTTAATTAAAACATCGACCGTTTCCTACCAAGTCGTAATGAATGACTGTCGAAAAATAAACAGAAAGGTGCCTACCGTCTACCTTTTTGTATATATAACTTTTGATATATTTATACTCTTATAGTTAATCTTGTCATTTAATATTCACTTGTACTGAGTTATGCTTTAATATATTTGCATATTTTTAATCACTATATCTATTTCGAATCTTTTACTTGATGATATTCAAGAAGCTGAATGTTTGCTCGTACATGTAAGTGGAGACAAATAACTTTGTGTAAATAACAGCCTTTAACAAACTTTGAGAGAAACATGTTAAAGTTATATAGATCAATTATTTCTTAATGGGCTTGTAGATAATTAAGTGTTCTTAAGTGCTTCAAAAAGTGAATGTTCAAATATTAACTACAACACATCAGGTCTCAGTAATATTGTGCTCTCTCGTTATGAGTATGATAAAGGCAATGCAGAGTACCATTGACAAGACACTTTTCATAACAAAGTTACTTTTAGTGTTACAACGGTTCTGTCAGTCTCTGCACTCCTTGATAGTGTGTGAAAATGTGTTGTACACTCACAATCATTAACAAAGTATTATCATATAATAAAAGAGAAAAAATGGAATTAAACTTCACCATTTGAGGGGGACGTTGAGAGGTGTGAACCCCAAACACAGCGTTACCTCAGAGAGGAACTTAACTCTTCACATGGGGTAACACCATGAAGCACTGACCATATATGATATTACAACACAAGTGTTTAAATATCAGTATATACAAGCAGATGTAATTACTGGGGAGGACACACACAAATAAATGTGCGCCCAGTAAACATACCCGCCCGGGCAGGCTAGAAATATAGTCCAGCCTGAAGAGAACTCCTCTGCCTAAACTACCATGGAGAGGCCGTTTGTTTTTTAATTCGTCTATTTAAATGTCATAGCGTTTTATGTTCTTGAGTTTTTCTGCGGTTTTATTCATATAATAGTGTGATCTTTGTATGTTTTTATGTGTAACTTCTTATCTGTGTATATATTTTTGGTGTTATTGTGTTAAACATTGTGATCATCGTATCACCGGTGTTATTATGTATAAGCATAACATTTACAACTCAGATATTGCTATGTATAACAACGTTGTCTTTATATCCTTGATATACCATATGTAAAAGTGTGACACATGTATTTGCTTTTCTAATTTTGCTAAGTTGTATAATATTGTGATATTTTCAGCTTTAGTGTTATTATGTATTAAGGTAACATTTATATGTGTGGTATTACTGCACATATCCGAGTGATCTTTGTATCTCTGATAGCACTAGCAAAGATTTTCTGGTAGTCTTTGTAAATGTTATCTCTTATTTAATTTCTTTGTTCAACAGTTTCTCGTATAATAACTTGATTGATTATAATTACAGGATTTTATAGACAAATTCAAATTGTTTACCAGTTATTATGTTGAATCCACTTTTCTCTAATGACTTTTTCGAATTTTGTTACACCATTTATCAAAGAAGCAGCTTAGTCTAAATGGCCTATTTTGGTGTGTCCTTCGTTTCACAAAGATGAGCTTCGTCTCTCTCAGTATCCTCACCTCTGGTTTCCTACATTAATCCTGCCAGGATCTTATGTCCAGGAAATCATCCGTCTGTCTACTGGATGTCTTGCCTTTCCCACTTTCCGGATGTCCCAGGCGACCTTGGCTACGGTCAAGACTTTCCGGGTGGAGGAATTACTAGAGAGACAGAGAAATCTGTCCTGTAATTACACACTCGAAAACAGTCATGAACGTATACCAACACTCCCAGATATCGTTATTCAATGAAAAATTTAGTCCTACTTATGTCACCATATGTATCTATTAAATAATTTTTATAGTTATGTAGCAGAATAATCGTATGTGTGAAACGTTGTATTTTGTGTCAATAACTGACCGATTCTTAATCTAATTGTCCATCTCCACGAAAAATGTAGCAAGTATTATTGCATTTTTAGGGGAATAAAAACAACAGCTTTTTTTTTTTTTTTTTTTTATTTAGAACAATACAATACAAGAGATAGATAAGACAATAACAGTTCTTACACAGAATAAATCATTAACAACCACACAAACATGAACTTTGAGATAACACAAATATCCCTCCTCACCCATACATAAAAACCCCTACACCTATGATAACCAATAAACGAACAGTTCCAAAATGCATTATTATATGATTAACAAAACACACCAACGATATGCATATATTGTCACTTTGTAAATTATAAAGTAGGACACCTTATACGTTAAATACAATTAACGTACTGTATTGAGAATAAGGTAAAAACAATATGTTCATCAAACACAGAATATATTAATAAACAAGGATCCAACACACTGACACCTCTACCAGCATCTAAAACATGCATATGAATAACATACATAGAACAATGTCCCACTGCAAAGTCAAACACATATATTAAGTATACTCGTCACAAACCATGAATACACATCATACGCCCAAGTTCATACACATTCACCCGTTACATACCAGGAGGCGACCCCGTTTCCACCCCTGACAGCCCATCAACATAACACATTGTACCATCCCTACCCTGCCCCCACCCACCTAATTTACAAATTTAATAAAACCTCTAATGTAAGGTCTCTATATCCCTCAGAGAATGCCCTCTCCCACCTCCTCCCATAAAGTTCTCTATTACGGCACAACGTTTTATAAACCGTAACAGCCAATACCCTCCTCTTCACCTCACTTACCCCTTTCCCCCTCATTCCCCACATTATGTAAACATAATCTACCATAATGTACCCCACAGCCCTAATAATACTTTCATCCATACCCCCCACATCAAGACTCAATGCCCGCAGAACAGAAAAGTATTGACCACTTATCCTATGCAACACCCTGCTCAACCAACCCCTGACGCTCCCCAACCCCTCACAAAAATACACTACATGGAATGCAGAATCCTCCCCGCCACATATTCCACATACCCCCCCCCTCAACCACCCGTCTAGCTCGTAAGACCACTCCCGATGGTAAAATCCCATGCAAAAACCGATACATCACCTCACGTTCACGGGGTCGTAATCTTAACCTACCAAACCTTCTCCATATACATCCCCAGTCATACATGGGGAAAATCCCCTCCACCGGAGCCACAACCCTTTCCACTGACATCCTACACAGCCTACTTATTTTTACCTTACCCAGATCCCTAACCATCACCACTGCCCTCAAAATAGTTTCACACTCCCTCAACTCCGTCCCAGAAAACATGCGTTTCAATTTATTGTGTACCTTAACCAACCCCCCCCCCACTCACACCCTCCCTCATCACCTCCCTTTTAATGAAGATACATTTGACCCTCCTCTTTAAGTTCATTAAACCCAACCCCCCCTGACGCACAGGTAACATTACTACATCCCTTTTAAGCCAATCACAACCTGAACCCCACAAAAATTTAAAAACCCCGCTAAGTATAGTTGCAATTGCCGTCCCCGTTAAAGGGAACACGGCAGCCACATGCCAAACCTTGCTATACAATAAAACGTTAATTACAATGGCACGCTGCACAAGGGTCAAATGATAAGGCCGCAATGCTCCCAATCGACCCAGAATCCTTTCTACCAACCTGACCGAATTATTAACACGTGCAACATCAAGATCATCTGCATAGATTAGACCACAAATTTTTAATGACATCACCCGCTTCTTTACGACTGCACTACCCCACTCAACCATCTCCCCCCAAGTTCCTAACCCCATAACCATGGACTTCTCCGAATTTACCCTCATACCAGTTGCACATGCAAACGTGTCGACCACTCCATCTAAGGCGTTTATGGACATCCCCTCCCTAACCAAAACAGTGGTATCATCTACATACCCTATGAGAACAGGCCAAACGCCCCCTGTACCCCCCCAACCCCTCCACTAACGCCCATATGGCGCTCCACCATTCTATAAAAGGGGTCCTGTATGCATGCAAATAAAAGCTGTGACATAGGACACCCCTGTCTAAGACCTCTGCCCATTGCAATCCTCCCCCCTAATCTTCCATTAATCTGTACTCTCACCATTGCCCCTCTATATAACGCCTCTACCCATCCCACTATTTCTTCCCCATAGCCCTGTTTCCTAAGGATAGCTCTCAACGCCTCTCGCTCCACCCTATCATAAGCTCCTTGACAGTCTAGTGCAACCAAACCCCCCCCTTCCCCCCCTTTTCCTTCCACGAAATCCCTTAAAAAACCATGCCCCACCCCCATAGACCTACCTGGCAACCCAAACTGGGTTTCCGATACAACCCTCCCTACAACACACTTAATCCTATTTCCTAAAATTTTCGCAAATAACTTATAATCCACGCATAACAACGATATTGTCCTATAGTCCCTGAGCGAACGCTGTTCCTTACCCTTCGGTACCAAAACAACTACAGCTGTTGCCTGTCTTTCACCCAACCTGCCCCTTACCTTCATCAAGTTTAGTAACCTCACCAAAAAACCCTTTATTAACTCCCAATGCTGTTGATAAAACTCCGCCGGCAGTCCATCTATTCCCGGTGCTTTGCCCTTTCGCATGGCACTCAAAGCTCTCCATATTTCCCCCTCAGTTATGTCCCCCCCCAAAGCTTCCCTATCACTGTGTCCTAACCTACATGGCACACTTCCACACACCCTCTCTAAATCCCCTAATCCTACCCCTTCCTCCCACCAATACTTTTCGTACCACTTATCCGCAAACAACCCCATCCCATCCGTAGTGTGGATAACCTGACCCTCCCTATACCCTCCCACCGACTCAAGAACCTCCAAACATGGAATAGCTGTTGCCTGCTGACGTTGTTTTTGTCTGCGCAACACACACGAGGACGGCCTATCTCCCCATAACACCTCCTCCACCCCTGCCATTACTCTCACCGCTTGGAACCGCTCGTCCTGGATTTCCCGCAACCTCTCTTTTAGTATCATAATGTTGTCCATCGGATAGATACCCTCCACTGCCCCTTTTACATAACCCCGTAACCTGTCCTCCAAATAATTTAGCAACCCAAATTTTAAAGAATTAATCCTTTTCCCCTCCCTCACATAATAATGCCGAATCCGGTCCTTAGCCACACCATCCCACCACGTCACCACGTCCTCCACACCTTGTACCTCCTCAGTTAATCTCTCCCACAGCTCTGTAAAACCCCCCAACCCCTCCTCATCTTCCAACAGACTCGTATTTAATTTCCAATATCCCCTAGAGATACTAGCTAGGGAATCCCACTCTACTTCTGCTACAACCGCCCTATGATCCGAAAAAGCTAGTTCAATAGTACGGACAGACTTTGACAATACCTTATGAGATATATACAACCTGTCTAACCTAGCTGCATAACCTCGCCGCACGAAAGTATGCTCCACCTCCCACGCTCCCCCACCTACCACATCCCTCAACTGAACGTTCAGCAAAAGATTGCGTAATGCTGTCAACATATGCCCCGCCCCTCGTGGTTCCACATCCGCTCTCCTGATCACACAATTCCAGTCCCCACCAACGATGGCCACTGCAGGTAAACCACGGAAAGCAAAAACTAGATCATCACACACAAAATCCCACTTTACTTTCATATCATTTTCAGCTGGTGCATACACACTTACAAAGGTTACCCTCTGCCCCATCCACCACCCATCCACACGCAACACCCTCCCCCCCCTCCCCCCCTCCCCCCCTCCCCCCTCACTTCTTTGCAACACAAACGGGCTCGCCTCCTTTATCAATAAACCCACACCACCTTTCAAACGTGCCGATGGCAGAGTCAACACCTTATACCCTGCCACCTCGAGCACTCTACCCTCCCTGAAATTATGCTCCTGTAGAAAGACTACATCCACTCTGTATCGACGTAAGAGCATACGAAGGCATTCCCTCTTCACACCAGTACACAGTCCATTCACATTCACAGTCATGCACTTAAGGCCTTTCTAAAGCTTCCAACCCTTTCTCCTCTCAACCTTCCCAGGGCCTCCTGCCCCAGGGTCAACATGTGGTTTGTCGCCATCCCCCCCCCCTTTCCGATGCCTCTTATCCTGGCTGTCTCGAGAATATACATCCTTCCTCCCAGACCTCTGCGCGGGCGTCAGGACATCATCTGAGTCTGACGCAGCCGCCCTCTTCCTCGTGACACCCTCTACCGCCATACTTTCTTCCGAAGATTCCTCACAGTGAACATCAACCTCTACTGTGACCTGTCGCGCAGAGCACGGTGACTCCTCTCTGTGCCTGCAGTTGTCCTCCTTCCTTCTCGTGCCTGTCCTGCCACACTCTCCTTTCAACTCAGGCACCATTTCACGGACCAAGCCATTATCCTCGCCTGAAGAAGGTAAAGTTTTCAATACCTCGTCGAGCTCCTCCTCCAGCTCCCACACCTCCTGCTGAATTAGCACTTCCTCCCCCGTCACCGGCAAAGTGGCCATTTTTGGCTCCACACAACTCGTGCCTCGCCCATCATGCACCACAAGAGACTCTTCTACAATTTCACTCCACAGACGGCCATCTCCTCGTTTTCCTTTGGAATTCTCCTCAATGACATCCACACCTGTAACTGGTGCTCCACCTGTTTGCGCCGGCGCCCTCCACTGCCTCCCACACGTCGCCGCCATATGATCATACTCCCCACACAACTTGCATGTTCTTCGCTGCCCAGCATACGCCACTAGAATTTGGGTCCTAAACTCCGGCATCACGACGTATGACGGGATCGGGTGCCTCAGTGTCATTTTGAGGAAGAATGTACCCTCCGGACGTCCCATGTACGCACCTGCCGCCCACTTGCCTTGGGTTGCCAGATGCACGGTACCATAAGCTGCAAACACCTTTCGTAAGTCCTCCTCGTCAGCCTCGAAGGGGACATTTTGCAACTTCACCCACGTATAGTGGCGAGAGACGTCTATGAGTCGCACTTTGACAGCTGGAGTTACATCAATACTCACATGCTCAAATTTCGTCACTAACGACTCGTACACAGCCGTCGAATTTAACTTGACGAATAGACGATAGGCCCCATTCAGGGCCACACCATAAACTTCATCATCTTGTACTCCGTACGTTTCCCTGATGATTGTCGGAAGTAACACCTGCGCCGTAGAGGGGGAAATCGCCCCACGAAGCAGCTCAACGCCGACAGTGTTCACCCTACGTCGGATACTCAGCGCCATATTGTTGCTATGAGAGCTCTCCTGACAAACAGCAGAGGGGTGCCGAGCACAACCGCGCTCCACCGCAGTCAGGCAGCTAATGAAAACAACAGCTAGTTATTCGTGAGAGGTGATCACCTGGCAAAAAAAAAATGGAGTTTGTTGCTATATACTGGCCAGTACACATCTTGTTAATGTCTCTGATACCATGTTGTGATGAACCGTTATGTGAGGATATTACCATTTATCCCCAAATGAATTAGGACACATTTTTTTTTTTCAGTTCGCCATGAAATGTGTTTGAGACAAGAGGAAATACCCAGTGAAGACGATGACTTGCTCGCGGAAGTTCATTCTTGGGCAAGTTAAAATGTGATCAGTGAAGATTGTTGTACCGGAAGATGTGTGGAAAAAGAGAATATGAAGGAGTGAAAAGAACGAGTGTGAAGGGATTGTTTATGAAGAAACTGAAAATGAAGGAAATGGGAGTGATGGAATTCAGTACGAAGGAGCTGAGTAATAAGAAAATGAGAAAGATGGAAGTGTATTTAATGAATGTGAATATGAAAGGAGTGAGAATAAACGAGGAGAAAATGAAGAATTGAGAGTACGAAGGTTGTAAATGCAGAGGAAGTACGAGAGAAATGAATGATGCAATAATAAGGGTAACACTTGGACACCTAGAGTGGATTAGGAATAAAGTACAGGAATAGTTGATGATTTTGTTCGTAAAGTTTCTAAAAGACGAAAAGGGAATAAATAAAGTAATAATTATAATGGAATAAGCCGGTTGACTATAACACCAGGTAAAGTGCATGTCAGAATAATGAAGATAGAGTGACGTTAAAGACAATATATGCATAACAAAAATATGCATAACGAAGAAGAGTGTGAATTTAAAAAGTGAAGGGAATTAACACGTCATATGTAAACACTGAAATACGTAAGTGAAGAACACTTATATAAAGGGAAGAGCATTTGGGTGCATTTACAGGTTAGGAAAAGATACATGAGAGATGTTAGTAGAGTTACAAATGTATTGAGTCGGAGATAATATTTTGTTAGCTATAGTGTATGAACTGAGTTATAATCTGCAAGGAGAGTATTAAAACAATGTGTGTAATATTGACTTCACAAGCTGATGCCATGTTTACCACTGTTACCAACATGTGGACCACTGTTACCAACATGTTGACCACTGCTACCAACATGTTGACCACTGTTACCAACATGTTGACCACTGCTACCAACATGTTGACCACTGTTACCAACATGTTTACCACTGCTACCAACATGTTGAGCACTGTTACCAACATGTTGACCACTGTTACCAACATGTTTACCACTGCTACCAACATGTTGACCACTGTTACCAATATGTTTACCACTGTTACCAACATGTTGACCACTGCTACCAACATGTTGATCACTGTTACCAACATGTTTACCACTGTTACCAACATGTGGACCACTGTTACCAACATGTTGACCACTGCTACCAACATGTTGACCACTGTTACCAACATGTTGACCACTGCTACCAACATGTTGACCACTGTTACCAACATGTTTACCACTGCTACCAACATGTTGAGCACTGTTACCAACATGTTGACCACTGTTACCAACATGTTTACCACTGCTACCAACATGTTGACCACTGTTACCAATATGTTTACCACTGTTACCAACATGTTGACCACTGCTACCAACATGTTGACCACTATTACCAACATGTTGACCACTGCTACCAACATGTTGACCACTGTTACCAACATGTTTACCACTGCTACCAACATGTTGACCACTGTTACCAACATGTTGACCACTGTTACCAACATGTTTACCACTGCTACCAACATGTTTACCACTACTAACAGCATGTTTAACACTGCTACCAATATGTTGACCACTGTTGCCAACATGTAGACCAAGGTTAACAACATGTTGACCACTGTTACCAACATGTTGACCACTGCTACCAACATGTTTACCACTACTACCAGCATGTTTACCACTGCTACCAACATGTTGACCACTGCTACCAACATGTTTACCACTGCTACCAATATGTTGACAACTGCTACCAACATTTTCACCGCTGCTACCAACATGTTGACCACTGCTACCAACATGTTGACCACTGCTACCAACATGTTGATCACTGCTACCAGCATGTTTACCATTGCTACCAACATGTTGACCACTGCTACCAACATGTTGACCACTGCTACCAACATGTTGACCACTGCTACCAACATGTTGACCACTGCTACCAACATGTTTACCACTGCTAACAACATGTTTAACACTGCTACCAATATGTTGACAACTGTTACCAACATGTTGACCACTCCTACCAACATGTTGACCACTGCTACCAACATGTTTACCACTACTACCAACATGTTGACCACTCCTGCCAACATATTGACCACTGTTACCAACATGTAGACCAAGGTTACCAACATGTTGACCACTGTTACCAACATGTTGACCACTGCTACCAACATATTGACCACTGCTACCAACATGTTGACCACTGCTACCAATATGTTGACCACTGTTACCAACATGTAGACCAAGGTTACCAACATGTTGACCACTGTTACCAACATGTTGACCACTGCTACCAACATATTGACCACTGCTACCAACATGTTGACCACTGCTACCAATATGTTGACCACTATTACCAACATGTAGACCAAGGTTACCAACATGTTGACCACTGTTACCAACATGTTGACCACTGCTACCAACATTTTGACCACTGCTACCAGCATGTTGACCACTGCTACCAATATGTTGACCACTGCTACCAACATGTTGACCACTGCTACCAACATGTTTACTACTGGTATCAACATGTTTTCCAATGCTACCATCATGTTTACAACTGCTACAAACATGTTGATAACTGCTAACCACATGTTTACCACTGCTACCAACATGTTGACCATTGCTAACCACATGTTTACCACTGTTACCAACATGTTGACAACTGCTACCAACATCTTGACCACTGCTACCAACATGTTGACAACTGTTACCAACATCTTGACCACTGCTACCAACATGTTGACAACTGCTACCAACATCTTGACCACTGCTACCAACATGTTGACAACTGCTACCAACATCTTGACCACTACTACCAACGTTCACCACTGCTACTAACGTTTACCACTGCTACCAACGTTTGCCACTGCTACCAACGTTTACCAGTGCTACCAACCTTTGCCACTGCCACCAACGTTTACCACTTCTACGAAAATGTTTACCACTGCTACCAACATATTTACTACTACTACCAACTTGTTTACCACTGCTACCAACATGTTTACCACTGCTACCAACATGTTTACCACTGGCACCCAAATGGTTACCACTGCTACCAACATAGTCACCACTGCTACAAACATGTTTACCACTGCTACCAACATAGTCACCACTGCTACAAACATGTTTACCACTGCTACCAACATAGTCACCACTGCTACAAACATGTTTACCGCTGCTACCAACATGTTTACCACTGCTACCAACATGTTGACCACTGCTACCAACATAGTCACCACTGCTACAAACATGTTTACCACTGCCAGCAACATGATTACCACTGCTACCAACATATTTACCACTCCTGCCAACATGCTTACCACTGCTACCAACATGTTTACCACTGCTACCAATATGTTTACCACTGCTACCAACATGTTTACCACTGCTACCAACATGTTGACCAGTTCTACCAACATGTTTACCACTGCTACCAATATGTTTACCATTGCTACCAACATGTTTACCACTGCTACCAACATGTTTATCACTGCTACCAACATGTTTAACACTGCTACCAACATGTTGACCACTGCTACTAACATGTTTACAACTGCTACCAACATGTTGACCACTGCTACCAACATGTTGACCAGTTCCACCAACATGTTGATCACTGCTACCAACATGTTGATCACTGCTACCAGCATGTTGACCACTGCTACCAACATGTTTACCACTGCTACCAACATGTTGACCACTGCTACCAACATGTTGACCAGTTCTACCAACATGTTGATCACTGCTACAAACATGTTCATCACTGCTACCATGTTGACCACTGCTACCAACATGTTGACCACTGCTACCATCATGTTGATCACTGCTATCAACATGTTGATCACTGCTATCAACATGTTGATCACTGCAACCAACATGTTGATCACTGCTACCAGCATGTTTACCACTGCTACCAACATGTTGACCACTGCTACCAACATGTTGATCAGTTCTACCATGTTGATCAATGCTACCAACATGTTTATCACTGCTAACAACATGTTTAACACTGCTACCAATATGTTGACCACTGTTACCAACATGTAGACCAAGGTTACCAACATGTTGACCACTGTTACCATGTTGACCACTACTACCAACATGTTGACCACTGCTACCAACATGTTGACCACTGCTACCAACATGTTGACCACTACTACCAACATGTTGACCACTGCTACCAACATGTTGATCACTGCTACTAACATGTTTACCACTGCTACCAACATGTTGATCACTGTTACCAACATGTTGACCACTGTCACCAACATGTTGACCACTGCTACCAACATGTTGACCACTGCTACCAACATGTTGACCACTGCTACCAACATGTTTATCACTGCTACCAACATGTTTACCACTGCTAACAACATGTTTAACACTGCTACCAACATGTTGACCACTGTTACCAACATATAGACCAAGGTTACCAACATGTTGACCACTGTTACCATGTTGACCACTACTACCAACATGTTGACCACTGCTACCAACATGCTGACCACTGCTACCAACATGTTGACCACTGCTACCAACAGGTTTACTACTGGTGTCAACATGTTTTCCACTGCTAACAACATGTTGACCACTGCTAAAAATATGTTGACCACTCCTACCAACATGTTTGCCACTGTTACCAACATGTAGACCAAGGTTACAAACATGTTGACCACTGCTACCAACATATTGACCACTGCTACCAACATGTTGACCACTGCTACCAATATGTTGACCAGTTCTACCAACATGTTGATCACTGCTACCAACATGTTGATCACTGCTACCAGAATGTTCACCATTGCTACCAACAAGTTGACCACTGCTACCAACATGTTGACCACTGCTATCAGCATGTTTATCATTGCTACCAACATGTTGATCAGTTCTACCAACATGTTGATCACTGCACCAACATCTTGATCACTGCTACCAACATGTTGGTCACTGCTACCAACATGTTGACCATTGCTACCAACATGTTGATCAGCTCTACCAACATGTTGATCACTGCTACCAACATGTTGACCACTGCTACCAACATGTTTACCACTGTTACCAACATGTTGACCACTGCTACCAACATGTTGACCACTGCTACCAAAATGTTGACCACTGCTACCAACATGTTGACCACTACTACCAACATGTTGACCACTGCTACCAACCTGTTGACCACAGCTACCAACATGTTGATCACTGCTACCAGCATGTTCTCCATTGCTACCAACATGTTGACCACTGCTACCAACATGTTGACCACTGCTTTCAACATGTTGACCACTGCTACCAACATGTTTACCACTGCTACCAACATGTTTACCACTGCTACCAACTTGTTTACCACTGCTACCAACATGTTGACCACTGCTACCAACATGTTTACCACTGCTACCAACATGTTTACCACTGCTAACAACATGTTTAACACTGCTACCAACATTTTGACCACTGCTACCAACATGTTGACCACTGCTACCAACATGTTGATCACTGCTACCAGCATGCTGACCACTGCTACCAACATGTTGATCAGTTCTACCAACATGTTGATCACTGCTACCAACATGTTGATCACTGCTACCAACATGTTGATCACTGCTGCCAACATGTTGACCATTGCTAGCAACATGTTGATAAGCTCTACCAACATGTTGATCACTGCTACCAGCATATTTACCATTGCTACCAACATGTTGACCACCGCTACTAATATGTTGATCAGTTCTACCAACATGTTGATCACTGCTACCAACATGTTGACCACTGCTACCAACATGTTGATCACTGCTACCAACATGTTGACCACTGCTACCAACATGTTGACCACTGCTACCAGCATGTTGATCAGCTTTACCAACATGTTGATCACTGCTACCAACATGTTGATCACTGCTACCAAAATGTTGACCATTGCTTCCAACATGTTGACCACTGCTACCAACATGTTGATCACTGCTACCAACATGTTGACCACTGCTTCCAACATGTTGACCACTGCTACCAACATGTTTACCACTGCTACCAACATGTTGACCACTGCTACCAACATGTTTACCACTGCTACCAACATGTTTACCACTGCTAACAACATGTTTAACACTGCTACCAACATTTTGACCACTGCTACCAACATGTTGACCACTGCTACCAACATGTTGATCACTGCTACCAGCATGCTGACCACTGCTACCAACATGTTGATCAGTTCTACCAACATGTTGATCACTGCTACCAACATGTTGATCACTGCTACCAACATGTTGATCACTGCTGCCAACATGTTGACCATTGCTAGCAACATGTTGATAAGCTCTACCAACATGTTGATCACTGCTACCAGCATATTTACCATTGCTACCAACATGTTGACCACCGCTACCAATATGTTGATCAGTTCTACCAACATGTTGATCACTGCTACCAACATGTTGACCACTGCTACCAACATGTTGATCACTGCTACCAACATGTTGACCACTGCTACCAACATGTTGACCACTGCTACCAGCATGTTGATCAGCTTTACCAACATGTTGATCACTGCTACCAACATGTTGATCACTGCTACCAAAATGTTGACCATTGCTTCCAACATGTTGACCACTGCTACCAACATGTTGATCACTGCTACCAACATGTTGACCACTGCTTCCAACATGTTGACCACTGCTACCAACATGTTTACCACTGCTACCAACATGTTGATCACTGTTACTAACATATTTACCACTGCTACCAACATGTTGATCACTGCTACCAACATGCTGACCACTGCTACCATGTTGACCACTGCTACCAACATGTTAATCACTGCTACTAACATGTTTACCACTGCTACCAGCATGTTGATCAGCTCTACCAACATGTTGATCACTGCTACCAACATGTTGATCACTGCTACCAAAATGTTGACCATTGCTTCCAACATGTTGACCACTGCTACCAACATGTTGATCACTGCTACCAACATGTTGACCACTGCTTCCAACATGTTGACCACTGCTACCAACATGTTGACCACAGCTACCAACATGTTGACCACTGCTACCAACATGTTGACCACTGCTACCAACATGTTTACCACTGCTACCAACATGTTAATCACTGCTACGAACATGTTTACCACTGCTACGAACATGTTGACCACTGCTACCAACATGTTTACCACTGCTACCAACATGTTAGTCACTGCTACCAACATATTTACCACTGCTAGCAACATGTTGACCACTGCTACCAACCGTCCAAGACAAAAATTACTACAATAACGTAAAC
>NW_027198086.1:0-47500 GCF_038502225.1 Cherax quadricarinatus
TGACAGCATCGTGAAGTTCAACTCTCATATCCAACACATATCTAAGAACATTGTCAAAACTAAGAATATTTTATTAAAGATAGGCTGCTATAGTTTCACTACTCCCTCTTCATCTGTGCTTGGGGATCTGCCACAGCAGATCACCTAAACCCTCACAGATACCCAATAGAAATTGACTGTTGGAATAGTCACCCAATTAGGTTACAGACAACACTCACGACCACTACTCAGAATTCTCAAATTAGTGAACACACAACACATCCACACCCACTCCTGTGCACGTTATATATACCACACACCTTGTATGAACTTCAGCTCAGCTCTCTGACTCTCCCTGGAGAGCTGCAACACAACACACACACACGATGCAAGAAATAAGTATCTCTTTGATATATCAAGTTTTCAACTCAACCTATACAGGAACTCCATGTAAACAGTAGGATCTTAAAAATTGGAAATCTCTTCCAGAAGATGTAAAAAATATTTCCCTTGTGCCAACTGCTTCAAAAATGTACCTACATAACATATACTGACTCTGACATAAACCTTGCTGAGATTAACGATGTTAAACCATGGTTTATCAATAGCATATATATATATATATATATATATATATATATATATATATATATATATATATATATATATATATATATATATATATATATATATATATATATATATGTATATAAACGAACACAAAACAAAGATGATAAAATATGTGAGAGTTAGGGACAGCAATAAGATTGGATGTAGGGAAAGGAAAGATGATAATAACTGAGGGGAAGAGAAGAGGAAGAAGATAATTAGAGGGGAAACACAAGAGAGAGGGGTGGAAGAGGGAAAGAGGGGAGAGGTGATGAAGATAATTGGTAATGACGGGAGTAAGATGAAGTAACACACGCGAAATGGAGTGAGGGGAAAAAATAGGGGAAATGACAGAATAGAAGAGAAGGGAGAGAAAAAGAGGAGGTGGAAGGAAAGAAGGAAGAAGAGACAAGAAGGGAAGAAGAAAGTGGGAGGAAAGAAGGAAGAAGAGACAAGAAGGGAAGAAGAAAGTGGGAGGAAAGAAGGAAGAAGAGACAAGAAGGGAAGAAGAAAGTGGGAGGAAAGAAGGAAGAAGAGACAAGAAGGGAAGAAGAAAGTGGGAGGAAAGAAGGAAGAAGAGACAAGAAAGGAAGAAGAAAGTGGGAGGAAAGAAGGAAGAAGAAACAAGAAGGGAAGAAGAAAGTGGAAGGAAAGAAGGAAGAAGAGACGAGAAGGGAAAAAGAAAGTGGGAGGAAAGAAGGAAGAAGAGACAAGAAGGGAAGAAGAAAGTGGGAGGAAAGAAGGAAGAAGAGACAAGAAGGAAAGAAGAAAGTGGGAGGAAAGAAGGAAGAAGAGACAAGAAGGGAAGAAGAAAGTGGGAGGAAAGAAGGAAGAAGAGACAAGAAGGGAAGAAGAAAGTGGGAGGAAAGAAGGAAGAAGAAACAAGAAGGGAAGAAGAAAGTGGGAGGAAAGAAGGAAGAAGAGACGAGAAGGGAAAAAGAAAGTGGGAGGAAAGAAGGAAGAAGAGACAAGAAGGGAAGAAGAAAGTGGGAGGAAAAAAGGAAGAAGAGACAAGAAGGGAAGAAGAAAGTGGGAGGAAAGTAGGAAGAAGAGACAAGAAGGGAAGAAGAAAGTGGGAGGAAAGAAGGAAGAAGAGACAAGAAGGGAAGAAGAAAGTGGGAGGAAAAAAGGAAGAAGAGACAAGAAGGGAAGAAGAAAGTGGGAGGAAAGAAGGAAGAAGAGACAAGAAGGGAAGAAGAAAGTGGGAGGAAAGAAGGAAGAAGAGACAAGAAGGGAAGAAGAAAGTGGGAGGAAAGAAGGAAGAAGAGACAAGAAGGAAAGAAGAAAGTGGAAGGAAAGAAGGAAGAAGAAACAAGAAGGGAAGAAGAAAGTGGGAGGAAAGAAGGAAGAAGAGACGAGAAGGGAAAAAGAAAGTGGGAGGAAAGAAGGAAGAAGAGACAAGAAGGGAAGAAGAAAGTGGGAGGAAAGAAGGAAGAAGAGACAAGAAGGGAAGAAGAAAGTGGGAGGAAAGAAGGAAGAAGAGACAAGAAGGGAAGAAGAAAGTGGGAGGAAAGAAGGAAGAAGAGACAAGAAGGGAAGAAGAAAGTGGGAGGAAAGAAGGAAGAAGAGACAAGAAAGGAAGAAGAAAGTGGGAGGAAAGAAGGAAGAAGAGACAAGAAGGGAAGAAGAAAGTGGGAGGAAAGAAGGAAGAAGAGACAAGAAGGGAAGAAGAAAGTGGGAGGAAAGAAGGAAGAAGAGACAAGAAAGGAAGAAGAAAGTGGGAGGAAAGAAGGAAGAAGAGACAAGAAGGGAAGAAGAAAGTGGAAGGAAAGATTATGAAATGTGAAGTGGAGAAACTACTGGAATAAAACTATAGGAAAAACAGTGAGATGATGATGATAATAATAGCAATAATAATAATAATAATAATGAGAAGAACACCTCCAACACCTCCAACACCTCCAACACCTCCAACGCCTCCAGCACCTCCAGCACCTCCTGCACCTCCATCACCTCCAACACCTACAACACCTCCAGCACCTCCAACACCTCCAGCACCTCCAACATCTCCAGCACCTCCAACACCTCCAGCACCTCCAACACCTCCAGCACCTCCAACACCTCCAGCACCTCCATCACCTCCAACACCTCCAGCACCTCCAACACCTCCAGCACCTCCAACACCTCCAGCACCTCCATCACCTCCAACACCTCCAACACCTCCAGCACCTCCAACACCTCCAGCACCTCCAACACCTCCAGCACCTCCAGCACCTCCAGCACCTCCTGCACCTCCATCACCTCCAACACCTACAACACCTCCAGAACCTCCAACACCTCCAGCACCTCCAACATCTCCAGCACCTCCAACACCTCCAGCACATCCAACACCTCCAACACCTCCAACACCTCCAGCACCTCCATCACCTCCAGCACCTCCATCACCTCCAACACCTCCAACACCTCCATCACCTCCAACACCTCCATCACCTCCAACACCTCCATCACCTCCATCACCTCCAACACCTCCATCACCTCCAACACCTCCATCACCTCCATCACCTCCAACACCTCCATCACCTCCTTCACCTTCTTACCTCCAACACCTCCATCACCTCAAACACCTCCATCACCTCAAACACCTCCAACATCTCTAACGCCTCCAACACCTCCAACACCTCAAACACCTCCATCAACTCCATCACCTCCAACACCTCCATCACCTCCTTCACCTTCCTACCTCCAACACCTCCATCACCTCCAACACCTCCATCACCTCCATCACCTCCAACACCTCCATCACCTTCTACACCTTCTTACCTCCAACACCTCCATCACCTCCAACACCTCCATCACCTCCAACACCTCCATCACCTCCTTCACCTTCTTACCTCCAACACCTCCATCACCTCAAACAACTCCATTACCTCAAACACCTCCAACGTCTCTAACACCTCCAACACCTCCAACACCTCCAATACCTCCAACACATCCATCACCTCCACCTAAATCACCTCCAACACCTCCATCAGCTACAATACTTCCAGCACCTCCAAGACTTCCATCACCTCCGTCAACTCCATAATACCCAATAACTTCAGTCACCTCCAACACCTCCATAACCTCCATCACTTCCACCACTTCCTTCACCTCCAGCACCTCCATCACCTCGAAAAACTCCAAAGACTCAATCACCCCTAACACATTCACCTCCAACCCCCTCATTCGTCTCCAACGCCTCCATCACCTCCAACACCTCCAAAACCTCTTACACACCCACCCCATCACCTCTAACACACCCACTCCATCACCTCTCACACGCCCACTCCATCACCTCTAACACACCCACTCCATCACCTCTCACAAGCCCACTCCATCACCTCTCACACACCCACTCCATCACCTCTCACTAGCCCACTCCATCTATCACACACCCACTCCATCACCTCTCACACCTCTCACACGCCCACTCCATCACTTCTCACACACCCACTCCATCACCTCTCACACACCCACTCCATCACCTCTCACACGCCCACTTAATCACTTCTCACACACCCACCCCATCACCTCTCACACACCCACTCCATCGCCTCTCACACGCCCAATCCATCACTTCTCACACACCCACTTCATCACCCCTCACACACCCACTCCATCATCTCTCACACGCCCGCTCCATCATCTCTCATACACCCACTCCATCACTTCTCGCACACCCACTCCATCACCTCTCACACATCCACTCCATCACCTCTCACACGTCTACTTAATCACTTCTCACACACCCACCCCATCACCTCTCACACACCCACTCCATCGCCTCTCACACGCCCACTCCATCACCTCTCACACACCCACTCCATCACCTCTCACACACCCACTCCATCACCTCTCACACACCCACTCCATCACCTCTCACACACCCACTCCATCACCTCTCACACACCCACTCCATCACCTCTCACACACCCACTCCATCACCTTTCATACACCCACTCCATCACTTCTAACACACCCACTTCATCACCTCTCACACGCTCACTCCATCACCTTTCACACGCCCACTCCATCACCTCACACACACTTACTCCATCACTTCTCACACGCCCACTCCATCACCTCTCACACACCCGCTCCATCACCTCTCACACACCCACTCCATCACCTCTCACACGCCCACTCCATCACCTCTCACACTCCCACTCCATCACTTCTCACACACCCGCTCCATCACCTCTCACACACCCGCTCCATCACCTCTCACACACCCACTCCATCACCTCTCACACGCCCACTCCATCACCTCTCACACTCCAACTCCATCACTTCTGACACACCCACTCAATCACCTCTCACACACCCACTCCATCACCTCTCACACGCCCATTCCATCATCTCTCACACGCCCACTCCATCACCTCTCACACACCCACTCCATCACCTCTCACACGCCCATTCCATCATCTCTCACACGCCCATTCCATCATCTCTCACACGCCCACTCCATCACCTCTCACACTCCAACTCCATCACTTCTGACACACCCACTCAATCACCTCTCACACACCCACTCCATCACCTCTCACACGCCCATTCCATCATCTCTCACACGCCCACTCCATCACCTCTCACACACCCGCTCCATCACCTCTCACACACCCACTCCATCACCTCTCACACACCCACTCCATCACCTCTCACACTCCAACTCCATCACTTCTGACACACCCACTCAATCACCTCTCACACACCCACTCCATCACCTCTCACACGCCCATTCCATCATCTCTCACACGCCCACTCCATCACCTCTCACACACCCGCTCCATCACCTCTCACACACCCACTCCATCACCTCTCACACACCCACTCCATCACCTCTCACACTCCAACTCCATCACTTCTGACACACCCACTCAATCACCTCTCACACACCCACTCCATCACCTCTCACACGCCCATTCCATCATCTCTCACACACCCGCTCCATCACCTCTCACACACCCACTCAATCACCTCTCACACACCCACTCCATCACCTCTCACACGCCCATTCCATCATCTCTCACACACCCGCTCCATCACCTCTCACACACCAACTCCATCACTTCTCACACACCCACTTCATCACCTCTCACTTACTCCATCACCTCTCACACACCCACTCCATCACCTCTCCCACGCCAACTCCATCACTTCTGACACACCCACTCCATCACCTCTTACACACCCACTCCATCACCTCTCACACGCCCACTCCATCACCTCTCACACGCCAACTCCATCACTTCTGACACACCCACTCCATCACCTCTCACACACCCACTCCATCACCTCTCGCACACCCACTCCATCACCTCTCACACGCCCACTCCATCACCTCTCACACGCCCACTCCATCACCTCTCACACGCCAACTTCATCACTTCTCACACACCCACTCCATCACCTCTCACATACCCGCTCCATCACCTCTCCCACACCCACTCCATCACCTCTCACACACCCACTCCATCACCTCTAACACGCCCACTCTATCACTTCTCACACGCCAACTCCATCACCTCTCACACACCCACTCCATCACCTCTCACACGCCCACTCCATCACCTCTCACACGCCAACTCCATCACCTCTCACACGCCAACTCCATCACCTCTCACACACCCACTCCATCACCTCTCACACGCCCACTCCATCACCTCTCACACACCCACTCCATCGCCTCTCACACACCCACTCCATCACCTCTCACACACCCACTCCATCACCTCTCACACGCCCACTCCATCACCTCTCACACACCCACTCCATCACCTCTCACACGCCAACTCCATCACCTCTCACACACCCACTCCATCACCTCTCACACGCCCACTCCATCACCTCTCACACACCCACTCCATCGCCTCTCACACACCCACTCCATCACCTCTCACACGCCCACTCCATCACCTCTCACACACCCACTCCATCACCTCTCACACACCCACTCCATCACCTCTCACACACCCACTCCATCACCTCTCACACACCCACTCCATCACCTCTCACACACCCACTCCATCACCTCTCACACACCCACTCCATCACCTCTCACACACCCACTCCATCACCTCTCACACGCCCACTCCATCACCTCTCACACACCCACTCCATCACCTCTCACACACCCACTCCATCACCTCTCACACACCCACTCCATCGCCTCTCACACACCCACTCCATCACCTCTCACACACCCACTCCATCACCTCTCACACACCCACTCCATCACCTCTCACACACCCACTCCATCACCTCTCACACACCCACTCCATCACCTCTCACACACCCACTCCATCACCTCTCACACGCCCACTCCATCACCTCTCACACGCCCACTCCATCGCCTCTCACACACCCACTCCATCACCTCTCACACACCCACTCCATCACCTCCCACTCGATCATCCTCGCCACCTCCCGTCTTGTAATTGCTTAAGTTTTGATTACATCGTTGCAGTAGTTGTAATTTGCTTGGCTGGCCTGGCCTGCTGTCTTGTGCAACTCCCCTTCATGTACACTCAGAGGCAGGCTGGTTGACAAGCAGGCTGGCTGGCAGGCTGGCAGACAGACTGGCAGGTACGCAGACACATGCAGGCAGGCAACAAACAGGTAGACTGGCAGGCAGGCAGGTAGACAGACAGACAGGCAGGTAGACAGACAAACAGGCAGGCAGACAGGCAAGCAAGCAGGCAGGCAGACAGACAGACAGGTAGACATACAGACAGGCAGGCAGGCAGACAGGCAGACAGACAGACAGACAGGTAGAAAGACAGACCAACAAACGGGCAGGCAGGCAGACAGGCAGGCAGACAGACAGGTAGACAGACAGACAGGCGGGCAGGCGGGCAGGCAGGCAGGCAGACATACAGATATACAGACAGACAGACAGGTAGAAAGACAGACAGACAGACAGACAAACAGACAGACAGGCAGGCAGGCAGACAGATAGACAGAATCACACACAGACAGGCAGGCAGGTAGGCAGACAGACAGGTAGAAAGACAGACAGACAGACAGACAGGAAGGCAGGCAGACAGATAGGCTGGCAGACAGACAAGTATATAGACAGACAGGCAGGCAGACAGACAGGTAGACAGACAGACAGACAGACAGACAGACAGGCAGGCAGACAGACAGGTAGACAGACAGACAGGCAGACAGACAGGTAGACAGACAGTCAGGCAGGCAGACAGACAGGTAGACAGATAGGCAGGCAGACAGACAGACAGGTAGACAGACAAGTAGACAGACAAGTAGACAGACAGGCAGTCAGGCAGACAGACAGGCAGACAGACTGGTAGACAGACAGACATGCAGGCAGACAGACAGGTAGTCAGACATACTGACAGACAGGTAGACAGACAAGTAGACAGACAGACAGGCAGGCAGACGGACAGGCAGACAGACAGACAGGCAGGTAAGCAGATAGACAGGTACCAAGGCAGACAGACAGGTAGAGAGACAGACAGGCAGGCAGGCAGACAGGCAGGCAGGCAGACAGACAGGTAAACAGAGAGACAGGCAGGCAGGCAGGCAGGCAGACAGGCAGGCAGGCAGGCAGGCAGACAGGCAGGCAGGCAGGCAGGCAGGCAGGCAGGCAGTTAGACAGACAGACAGGCAGGCAGGCAGACAGACAGGCAGACAGACAGACAGACAGGTAGACAGACAGACAGGCAGGCAGACAGGCAAGCAATCAGGCAGGCAGACAGACAAACAGGTAGACATACAGACAGGCAGGCAGACAGACAGACAGGTAAAAAGACATACCAACAAACGGGTAGGCAGAAAGACAGGTAGGCAGACAGACAGGTAGACAGACAGACAGGCAGGCAGGCGGGCAGGCGGGCAGGCAGGCAGGCATACAGATATACAGACAGACAGACAGGTAGAAAGACAGACAGACAGGCAGGCAGGCAGGCAGGCAGACAGATAGACAGACAGACACACACAGACAGGCAGGCAGGTAGGTAGACAGACAGGTAGGAAGACAGACAGACAGACAGGCAGGCAGGCAGACAGATAGGCAGGCAGACAGACAGACAGACAGACAGACAGACAGGCAGGCAGGCAGACAGACAGGTAGACAGACAGACAGGCAGACAGACAGGTAGACAGACAGACAGGCAGGCAGACAGACAGGAAGACAGATAGGCAGGCAGACAGACAGACAGACAGGTAGACAGACAAGTAGGCAGACAAGTAGACAGCAGAACGGCAGACAGACAGACAGACAGACAGACAGACAGACAGACAGACAGACAGACAGAGAGACAGGCAGGCAGACAGACAGGTAGACAGACAGACAGACAGGCAGGAAGACAGACAGGTAGACAGACAGACATGCAGGCAGACAGACAGGTAGTCAGACAGGCAGGCAGACATACTGACAGACAGGTAGACACACAAGTAGACAGACAGACAGGCAGGCAGACGGACAGGTAGACAGACAGACAGGCAGGCAGACAGACAGGTAGACAGGCAGGCAGACAGACATAGAGGCATGCAGACAGACAGGTAGACAGACAGGTAGACAGGCAATCAGACAGACAGGCAGGCAGACGGAGAGGTAGACAGGCAGGCAGGCAGACAGACAGACAGATAGACAGACAGGCAGACAGACAGACATGCAGACAGACAGATAGACAGACAGACAGACAGACAGACAGACAGACAGACAGGCAGGCACACAGACAGACAGACAGACAGGGAGACAGACAGACAGACATACAGACAGCCAGACAGGCAGGCAAACAGACAGGTAGACAGACAGACAGACAGACAGGCAGGCAGACAGACAGGTAGACAGACAGACAGGCAGGCAGGCAGACAGGTAGACAGACAGACAGACAGGCAGGCAGACAGACAGGTAGACAGACAGGAAGACAGACAGACTGACAGACAGGTAGACAGACAAGTAGATAGACAGACAGACAGGTAGGCAGACAGACAGGTAAACAGACAGACAGACAGGCAGGCAGACAGACAGGGAGACAGACAGACAGACAGACAGACAGACAGGTAGACATACAGACAGGCAGGCAGGCAGACAGACAGGTAGGTAGACAGACAGACAGACAGACAGACCGACAGATAGACAGACCGACAGACAGACAGACAGGCAGACAGACAGGCAGGCAGACAGACAGGTAGAAAGACAGACAGACAGACAGGCAGGGAGACAGATAGGCAGGGAGACAGACAGGTTTACAAACAGACAGACAGACATACATACAGACAGGCAGGCAGACAAACAGACAGACAGAAAGACAAACAGACAGACAGAAAGACAAACAGACAGACAGTCAGGCAGACAGACAGACAGGTAGACAGACAGGCATTCAGACAGACAGATAGACAGACAGGCAGGCAGGCAGACAGACAGGTAGACAGACAGGCAGGCAGACTGACAGACAGGTAGACAGACAAATAGACAGACAGACAGGCAAAGAGACGGACAGGTAGACAGATAGGCAGGCAGGCAGACAGACAGATAGGCAGGCAGGCAGACAAACAGGCAGGCAGACAGACAGGTAGACAGACAGATAGACAGACAGGCAGACAGGCAGGCAGGAAGGCAGACGGACAGGTAGACAGACAGACAGGCAGGCAGACAGACAGGTAGAAAGACAGACAGACAGACAGGCAGGCAGACAGACAGGTAGGCAGACAGGCAGACAGACAGACAGGTAGACAGACAGACAGATAGACAGAAAAACAGACAGGCAGGAAGACAGACAGGTAGACAGACAGACAGACAGACAGGTAGACAGACGGACAGGCAGACAGACAGCCAGGTAGACAGACAAGTAGACAGACAGACAGGCAGACGGACAGGTAGACAGACAGACAGGCAGACAGACAGACAGACAGACAGGCAGGCAGGCAGAGAGACAAGCAGGCAGACGGACAGGTAGACAGACAGACAGACAGGCAGGCAGGCAGACAGACAGGCAGACAGACAGGTAGACAGACAGACAGGTAGACAGACAGGCAGACAGACAGACAGGTAGACAGGCAGACAGACAGACAGACAGACAGGCAGACAGACAGACAGGCAGACAGACAGGTAGACAGATAGGCAGGCAGGGAGACAGACAGGTAGACAGACAGGCAGGCAGGCAGACAGACAGACAGGCAGGCAGACTGACAGGTAGACAGACAGACAGACAGGCAGGCAGACAGACAGGCAGACAGACAGGTAGACAGACAGACAGGTAGACAGACAGGCAGACAGACAGACAGACAGGCAGACAGACAAATAGACAGATAGGCAGGCAGGGAGACAGACAGGTAGACAGACAGGCAGGCAGACAGACAGGTACACAGACAGACAGACAGGCAGACAGACAGACAGGCAGACAGGCAGGTAGACAGATATACAGGTAGACAGACAGACAGACAGACAGGCAGGCAGACAGACAGGCAGACAGACAGGTAGACAGACAGACAGACAGACAGACAGGTAGACAGACAGACAGGTAGACAGACAGACAGACAGACAGACAGACAGGCAGGCAGACAGACAGACAGACAGACAGGTAGACAGACAGACAGGTAGACAGACAGACAGACAGACAGACAGACAGACAGGCAGGTAGACAGACAGACAGGTAGACAGACAGACAGACAGACAGACAGACAGGTAGACAGACAGACAGGTAGACAGACAGACAGACAGACAGACAGACAGGCAGGCAGACAGACAGGAGGAGAATTTAATGTAGAAATCTAGAAAGGAAGAGTAAGAGCCAACATGAGTGAGAACTGGAGCCATTATTCTTAGGGGACCCCTAAGTGTTTACCGCTTTCTATCAGGATAATAATAATAATAATAATAATAATAATAATAATAATAATAATAATAATAATATGAATAATATGAATAATATGAATATGAATAATAATATGTATAATAATAATAATAATAATAATAATAATAATAATAATAATAATAATAATAATAATAATAATAATAATGTTAGAGAGGAAGGAGTCACTTAGAACAGTATGCAGGAAATAGGTCAGGTCAGTACTCGAGTACAATGCGCCAGTATACAACCCTTCATCTAGCCAGTTACAAAAATCCTTTGAGAAAGTTTTTGTTATATCTACCTGATGGGAAGCCAAAGGAGGTTTTCGGGGATTTCCGCCTTCACGGCCTCCTGGGGCATCAGAACCTGGTCCATCCGACTGTTACTGCTGATCGGTAGCAGCTGAACGCATGAACCACAGCCCGGCTGGTCAGGAACTGGCTTGAGGAACTTATGAGGCTGGTGCAGTGACTGGTGGGGTACAGGTGACATGCAGTCTTAATGACCTTAGTGTAGTGACTGGTGATGTATTGGAGACATGCAGTCTTAATGACCCTGGTGTAGTGACTGGTCATTAAGACGTGCAGTCCTAATGACCCTAATAGAGTGGCTGGTGGTGTATGGGAGACATGCAGTCTTAATGACCCTGGTGTAGTGACTGATGGTGTACAGGTGACATGCAGTCTTACTGACCCTCTTCAAAATAGCAAGGTAATCCCACTTATGTATGAAGCGAGGCCGTTGATAAGTCTTAGGCCCCATACACTAAATATGTTGTACCTTATGAGTAGTTGTCAAAGCGGCTGAGCGCCGTATGGCGCTGAGTGGCTCCTCCTGAAAAGGGCTGCGGCTGAGCGGTCCATGCGGCTGAGTGGCTCTTCCTGAGCGGTCCCTCCTGAAAAGGGGTGCGGCTGAGCAGTCCCTCCTGAGCGGACTCCTTCCGCGCCCGCGCGCCCGCCCGAGCGCCTGCCCGTCCGCGCTGACCCGCGGTCTTGACCTCACCCACGACCCCCACTCCACGACCCCCACCCACGACCCCCACCCATGACCCCACCCACGACCCCACCCACGACCCCCCACCCACGATCCCCACCCACGACCCCACCCACGACCCTCCACACACGACCTCCACCCACGACCCCCACCCATGACTCCACCCACGACCCCCACCACGACCCCCTCCCACCCACGACCCCCACCCACGACCCCACCCACGATCCCCACCCACGACCCCACCCACGACCCCCAAACACGACCCCCACCCACGACCCCCACCCATTACCCCAACCACGACCCCCACCACGACCCCCCTCCCACCCACGACCCCCACCCACGACCCCCACCCACGACCACCTCCCCCTCGACCACCTCGCCCTCGACAACCTCGCCCTCAACCCCCCCACCCTCAACCCCCACCCACGCCCCCCCACCCGCCCCGCTCTCGCGCCGACCCACCCGCCCACCACGCCCTCGCGCCCGTCCACGCCCCTCGCGCCCGTCCGTCGCGCTCGCGCCCCGAATTTTTTTCCGATTTATTTCGAATTTTTTTGAATTTCATTTTCTTATGATCTCCATCTCCTCGGATCAAATTTTTGGGGTTCCCCCTCCCACTTTCACCCCCATCCCAAATTCTTTTCGAATTTTTTTTTTAATTTCTTATGATCTCCATCTCCTCGGATCAAGGTTTTTGGGTTCCCCCCCTCTGGGGGTAAGCATTCAAATGAACTCCCACTTGCATCTCAAATTCCCTGCTCCAATTCCTCGGATCAAGTTTTTTGATTCCCCCCTATGGGGTTTCGAAATTCTTATGATCTCCTTGGATCAAGTTTTTCTCCTCCATCTCCTTGGATCAAGGTTTTTGGGTTCCCCCCTCTGGGGGTAAGCATTCAAATGAACTCCCCCTATGAGGCATGGTACTTTCTCTTACTACAGGTCTAAACAAGTGTGACGTCACCCCACCTGTGTTTACTCGGCGGTCAGTGACGTCACATCACGTGATGACCTCACACATACAGGCTGAATCTTGTCGACTTTCCCCTATGTCAGTGACGTCACGTGATGACCCCACACACACAGGCTGAATCTTGTCGACTTCCCTCTACACATTTTTCACTCTTAACCCAGGATAACCCAAATAATTTCACATTTTTTTCGTTAATACCCACAACAATCCACAATTTCTTTACAAAATACAACACAAGTCTAGACATTTTTTTCGTTTTAACTATTTCATCAGAAAAAGTCACCACAACACTTACAACCACTTTTCGATAAATTCACTAGTCACAATTTTACATATTACGAAGTTAATACGCACACACACCTCACTTTACTTTGAACACCTTCAAAACACTCTCATAAATTATTTGAATACTCACAAAAATACCTTTGAACATTTCCAAACAACACTGAAACACTTCCAAAATATCATTTTGAGTACTCCCAAATACACCACTGAATACTACTAAAACACCACTGAATACAGTCAAAACACCACCAAAATCACCATAAACTAAGATCAACATAACAGACTAACACCCACTTTCACACAAATCCCTTCAAATCACTATAACCAAGACGATTACCAATTTCTATGAGTACACTCACCTCCAACTAAGATATAACATGAGCGCAAAAAACATGAACACAATCCAAACACACACGAACACTTATAACAGAATCACTTCTTTTTCGGTATCTCTAGTTCGACAACAACGCCCACAACCCACAACACCCACATCCCACAACACCCACAACAACCCACAACTTATAACCACTTTTCGGTATCTCTAGTTCGACAACAACGCCCACAATCCACAACACCCACATCCCACAACACCCACAACCCACAACACCCACAACCCACAACACCCACAACCCACAACTTATAACCACTTTTTCGGTATCTCTAGTTCAACAACAACGTCCACAATCCACAACACCCACATCCCACAACACCCACATCCCACAACACCCACAACCCACAACACCCACAACAACAACCCACAACTTATATCCACTTTTTCGGTATCTCTAGTTCGACAACAACGCCCAAAACCCACAACACCCACATCCCACAACACCCACATCCCACATTTTTTTCTCGATTAACTAATTTCGTCAGAAACAGTCACAACAACAACCCACTTATAACATCTTTTCGGTATCTCTAGTTCGACAACAATACCCACAACACCCACAACCCACAACACCCCACAACCCACATCACCCACAACAACAACCCACTTATAACATCTTTTCGGTATCTCTAGTTCGACAACAATACCCACAACCCACAACACCCCACAACCCATAATTTTTTCTCGTTTTAACTAATTTCATCAGAAAAAGTCACAACAACAACCCACTTATAACATCTTTTTCGATATCTCTAGTTCGACAACAATACCCACAACCCACAACACCCACAACACCCCACAACCCACAACACCCACAACAACAACCCACTTATAACATCTTTTTCGATATCTCTAGTTCGACAACAATACCCACACCCCTCATCACTTAACAATTTATTCACAATTTTTCCTCTTTCGATACAAATTTTTCCCCTTCTTTTTATTGAATCTTAAAATGTAATGCACATTCCTCCCTACATTACTAAAATTCTAATAAAATCCTCTCCATACCCATCTCCTTGTATCCACATAAATTAATATTATACTCACAACAACTAATCATCTCACTACCCAACTACTGCGACATGTTTCTACACACTCCAATCTTTTCCAGTGTATCATAACTTTTCACTTCTATAATTTCTTTTATAATATTCACACATTACCTGTATTTTCAGTAAAATCCCAACATGTTTCATTAAATTTTTAATACAACCCTCCCCATACCCCTCTCCATCTCACCCACATTTCTTCACATCCACTCACCCGTCTCCCAACACACCTCTTCAGAACAAACACAAAAATCACATTTCACGTCCACAAATGCATCTCATCACCCATCTCAAATCCACTAAAATCACTGTAACCAAGATATTCACAAAATTCTATGACCACCTAACACACACACAGACAACTCACTTTACTTTGAACACTACCAAAAACACCATCAATTACCATTGAATACTCCAAAAACATCATTCGAACACCCCCAAAACACCACTGAATACTACCCAAACACTACTAAAAATCACCAGAAACTAAGATCAACACTACCAGCTAATACCCATTTTATAGAAATCCCCACATTCCTCCCTACACTAAATTTCTAATAAAATCTATCTCCTCAACTCCACATAGTTTAATATTATACTCATAACCCCACAATTTTTCTCAGTTCAACTATTTCATCAGAAAAAAAGTCACCCACATTTTGACACAGTAATATTCACAACATGTCACAAATTTTTAGAAAACACTCATTTTTTATAAATATATCACGAACACATCCAACTAAGATATGATATAAATCACATTTTTAGCCACATTCCCTCAATTTCGGTAATATGAACAAAATGATTGGGATAACATTAGAACATTTCCAAATTACGTTGGAGCACATTCAAAAATATATTGGAACACTTCCAAAATACATTAGAGTACTCCAGAATTACTTTGAACGACTACATTTTTGGATATTTCCAAATTAGTTTTGGAAACTTTATCTTAAAATCGAACATTATTTTCTTGTTGGTAAACACAATGGTAGAAATATTTACTTGATTTCCGAATAGAAACACATTCCTTGCTCTGAGTGACTCCTTGAGCTTATATGTCTTACCCCAAAGTATTGCATCATGATTTTTGTACAATCCCCTCCAGCGACGCCATGAAATGGTGTTCACACCCAAGGTAGATTTAAGATAATCATCTCTTTCCAGACCAACTGTGTCCTCTTGTGCTAAAATTTGGTGAGGTCACAGGGCTGACAGACACCATGAAATTAACTTAAATGAGATATAACATTTGTATTCTACCTCAATACTTTTTTCATGGTAAGGTTTGATTGATTTAAAATTCATTATGTCTAAAAAATTTTTATTAAACATTTCTCTTTTTAATGAATGAATCATCATATATTATTAATCTTGGTGTAACAACACGCTCTAAACATCATAAATCCTCCTCTCTAAGTCTTGTTCTTCCAAGCCCCGTCACATCGGTACCTGTAAATGTTAATATTTTTTTATTTCATTAGCATATAATGGGGAGAAATTTGCATTATCACCTGTAAAAGATATAAACCAACTAAAAGTTACATATTTTTTTCACTATCCCAAACATATGCCTCTCAAGTGTTACATCAGTATTCTTCTCGTTAACTTAAATATCTTCCCATTATTATCTTAAAAGCATAATCATACTGTGTCCCCTTATTAACTTAAATGAATTAAAAGCGTCTTGTTAACTTAAATGATGTAAGTATTATGGTAGACATGATTCTTGGTGTTCAGAAGGCCGAAATGGTAAGTGACACATTTCACGAAGAGGTAAATATGAGTTATATATATTAGTTCAAATATATCTCTCTCTCTTCAAGTTATAATTACTTCCTCATAATAATTTAAATGAATTAAACCACTGATACAAGGTAAATAATTTTTCTTACCTCGTGAGGGATACCAAGCACTTCCTTCAATTCTAGAAGACAATAACTTCGAATCATATTCTAATTCTTGACCATGGTTAATGTTTTTCATCTCTTCTTTGACAACCATTGTTGTACGAATACCTTCGTCCTTAAATTTCATTATCATATCTTCGAGTATGGGTTTATAATGTGTATTCCAGACATAATCATTTGAAGTTTCATACCTCCCAATTCCTTTCAGAAAGATAACCTCTCGTATATTTTTATTGTCTTTCACACTTTTTATGACTCTCTCAATGGATTCCTTGAAATATCTTATTCTGTCTGCGATAATATCTTTCTTTAAACCATACACCAAAAGGGAATCTCTTGATTTTTCAATTAAATTTTGAGAAATGGTATTTCCCTCCAATGGTCCAGCAATACCAAATTGGCTTATTATGGCTGCTAAATAAGGAAGATTCAATTTTCTTTGATCCGGTGAAGGTTCAAACTCGATAACAGTTCCAGGAGTATCACGATCTTCAACTCTGCATCTTCTCAGATTAAATAATGGTTCTCTAC
The DNA here is from genome assembly GCF_038502225.1 of Cherax quadricarinatus. Taxonomy (NCBI): domain Eukaryota; kingdom Metazoa; phylum Arthropoda; class Malacostraca; order Decapoda; family Parastacidae; genus Cherax; species Cherax quadricarinatus. Next base: position 17,523 of record NW_027198086.1, read on the forward strand.
TCCGATGCACATCAGCATAAGGATATTTCTTACCCAAATAATAACTTGCACCATATCCTATTATAGCAACACAATTCGCATGAAAAATAATGCAGACGTTGTCACGACAATATTTTTCATCGTACAATTTTCCTTCTTCAATTTTAAAATATTTTTCCATCCTATTGTCTGTCTCCATTTTCTAGAGATGGTTAGTTGCACCCTGCTGGAAGAGGTACTAATGTATGAACAACAAAGATCAGAGATGTTTATACCCATTACCATTCCTGCCAGACGTATGATCTCTATTCATTTGCCTAATAAGGTTTTAGAGTGATAGTGAATAAAACAAAAAAAAGTATTATAGAGGTATTTTATTTGTCATATTTTACAATAATGACAACAATATTTCTACGACGTTTTTTTAATTCCTTTGCAAAATCATGAACTTTCCCTTGTTAACTTAAATGAACTAAAAGTGTGCATGCCAATCACCTCCGGCTGAAGCACATCCAATTCCTTCTGGAAACACAACTTTTTTCATTATAATCCCGTTGCGATCTGTCAATAACCACTTAACAAGATCATTCATGCACTCTTTGAATATAATCTCACGACCTTTCTTTGTATCTAAATATTTGCATGTATTGTAGTAGGTCTTATCAACTTTACAGTTCATATAATACTTATGTGGAGGCCCCATCGCATACTGTGCGAACATATTGGCAATCATGGGGTTATTTTTTTCCATTATTTACAAATTTTATGCTCCCAAATTTATCACGAGTGACTTCACTAGCTAGATTTGCTTTATGACATCCAGGTGATCTAAATAAATATGGATTGCTAAGTGGTAAAACCTGACTTAAAGCATCAGCAAGACCTCCCTTTTTCAATTTAACAGCACAACAATTTGCTTGTTGTACTAAAAGAATTTTATCACTGCCACTAAAATCTTTTGTAATATTACCTTTCATTAATGAAAGATATTTTTCTTCATCTTTTGTTTCTTCTTTACCTGTAATTTTGATAAAATATAGTATTATATCCCAAAAATTAAGTTTGTTACTCAACATATGAAAAAAAAATTTCTCATTAGAATTTCTAAAAATTACATTGTAGGTGAATTTACTCAATAATATCTCATTGTTACGTTGGTTTGTCCCTTATTACTTTGATTGTAAGGTTCTCACTACATGTTCTAGTGTGGGGTAGCTTTTACTTAATGGCCTTATTTGTCTAGGGGTAATACTTACATCATGGCTGATCATCTTGAGTGTCTCTGATACCTTTTCACCAGCCCTCTTCACAGGTTATGTAAACTACTACTATAAAAATATAACTGTATTCTCAATAGATATGTACAGAATATACAATCACAGCCTCCATTTTCAAAACAAATCTACACACTCCATCCTGTACTCCACATGGTGTGTTCCAACACTCTTCCTTCTCTCTCCTTGACATAACTCTGGGCTAACCAGTGTTTTGACACACTTTAGTCACCCTGGGTATGGTGGCCAAAACTTAAATTATAAAAACTCACCCCTGGAGCACACATGATGCCCCAAAAGATAGAAGAAGGACCCAGAGATCCTGCCAGGTTGAAGGTCAGCCACAAAGAGAGCGAGTCAGTGCGAGGGAGAGAGAGAAAGAGGCTAAGCTCCTCCCACCAAAACAAAAGACTGTTGCCAAGCACAATTCTCCAGTTACCACAATTCTACCACACCTTAATTTTACTTTTACAAAAGGAAATACAACTTTATAAACTACTTATTTAAATTGTGTGTTTATGTGTCTATAGTATAACCTATTATATTGAGAAAAAATAGGCTTGACCCAGCTGCCTCTCAGTCATAAGGTTGATCAGTCCTTCTGACATTTAGAGCAAAGTCCCCATCAATTCAATATAATTAGGTATTCCAGAGTAACTGTTACTTATAAATACATGTTGGGTCCTATAGCCCCATAACACTCATTAAAAACTCACGTTCAAAATCTTCCATTGCTATAAGCATTTCTTTATCGGTGAGATATTGTTCAGTCACCTTCCTTCATTTTGGCGGGTTGTGATCAAGGTCTTCTATCGAATTAATCATTTCTTTATCAGATCAGTGATGTGTAGACACTTTTGCTTCTGTAACAAATTTTTCACATGTAACTTCCACTTATTAAATGAACTTTTCCTCTTGTTAACTTAAACACAAGATGTCTCTAACACGAATTTTTTTTTTAGACTATAACAAAAATCTCACTTGAATTTTTACAGTCCAGGGAACTTATGTAGATCTGAAGTTTCCATCTAAATACTCTTGTAACTCAATACAGATGTGTCTTCTTATACTCTTTTCACCACGAGGGTTGTCGAGTTAGTAGTTTTTATAACTATATGTGTAGAGAAATTTGTTCCATGAAAAACACTACGTGGCATCACCATGACGATAGGTGAATGAACCTACACGAGTTTAGTGACATACAGGATGGGGAGAGTTAAACATTTGTTGGATTTCTTTGGTGAGGTGAAGAATCTTAAGTGGAATGAACATAAACCTTTAATATCCGGAGGAGGTGATCTTAACAAGAAAAAGTTGTATCGTGGATGATAGATGAACAAACCCCCATAGGGGAACTTTGCCAAGTGTGTTGATTTCTAGCAAATGATTGGAATTGGTAATGCGTTTGTTGGGTCCTGTAGAGTGTAATCATAACTTACTTCAATGGTATTATCACTTGTTATTACTATACCGATGGTACATACTTGGAAATGCATGAAGACAATTAAAGGTAAGATAATTTGATCAATGAATATCGTGACGTCACTCTTTTAGTTCATTTAAGTTAATAAGGGGATACAGTATGACTATGTTTTTAAGTTAATAATGGAAAAAGATGTTCTATCCTGTTTTAACGTGTTGCTGGATAGTGATGTCACAAGCAAGTAGTAAGTGTTGCCAAAAAAAAATATTGTTGAATATTTCCTTTTACTGAAAAATAAGATAAGTTAACAATGGCTAAACATATTATTTGAAATATGCAATGGATAATATGTATGTTTTGAAGAAATCCCCTGTAATGTGTGTATTTGTATTATTAAAAAAAATGATATTCGATGATGACAACGATTGAAATTTTTGGTATAAATATTTGGAGTGAAATGGTAAGGAATCACTTGAGCAGAAGAAGAAATATGGAGGTGGTTGCGACAAAACATACTAGTGTGGTGTTTATAGAAATGTTATATACAATTAAGAGAGTCGAACCCATTCAAAAAAGAGTTGATGCAGAACATGTTCTCTCAAAAGAAGTGATTGTAGCTGAGGTACGAGAAATGACTCAACGATGGAGTGAAGAAATATTGGAAAATTTATTGTTATGGGAATGTGAATGGAGTAGTCATTTATCTCAAACTTTTATTATACCAAAGCCCAAAAAATTAATTATGAAAATGGATTTTGAAATGGCTGATCCTAGTTTAGGTAAGTTTAATGAAATTTTCATTTAATACTATTTAGCAACTTTTTATGTGTATGGGAGAGTTGTGTGTAAGTCACCCCCAGACATTGTCCGGGAACCGCATGGAAAGCATCTAATATGGGAAAACTTGGCGATTTCATTGTTATTTGTGAAACGGTGAAAGATCTTCCTTGGTTGGAATTTTACAACACTGTCCATCAACTCTTAATGAAAGATGGTGAATCATTGAGTGAAAAGAATTTTCAACGAGTTAAAAATTGGTTTGAAAATGAACTTGACTCGCATAAATTCATTGATGAAATGGTAACGGAGTGGAGTGATGATCTGGTATATTATATTTTGGAAAACAATGTATCTGAAAACTTTGTCAGTCAAATATTTAATAGACAGTATAATCTGTGCATTTTGCATAGATGGTACAACACAAAGAAGTGGAAATTAATTTGGAGAGAACTTTTCACAGATATTAAACAATATATTAAAAACATTGAACCTGATGTGTGAGTAACTTATAAGGTAAGCAAAATTATTTACCTTGTATCAGTGGTTTAATTCATTTAAATTATTATGAGGAAGTAATTATAACTTGAAGAGAGAGAGATATATTTGAACTAATATATATAACTCATATTTACCTCTTTGTGAAATGTGTCACTTACCATTTCGGCCTTCTCTCTCTACCTGAACACCAAGAATCATGTCTACCATAATACTTACATCATTTAAGTTAACAAGACGCTTTTAATTCATTTAAGTTAATAAGGGGACACAGTATGATTATGCTTTTAAGATAATAATGGGAAGATATTTAAGTTAACGAGAAGAATACTGATGTAACACTTGAGAGGCATATGTTTGGGATAGTGAAAAAAATATGTAACTTTTAGTTGGTTTATATCTTTTACAGGTGATGATGCAAATTTCTCCCCATTATATGCTAATGAAATAAAAAAAAATATTAACATTTACAGGTACCGATGTGACGGGGCTTGGAAGAACAAGACTTAGAGAGGAGGATTTATGATGTTTAGAGCGTGTTGTTACACCAAGATTAATAATATATGATGATTCATTCATTAAAAAGAGAAATGTTTAATAAAAATTTTAAGACATGATGAATTTTAAATCAATCAAACCTTACCATGAAAAAAGTATTGAGGTAGAATACAAATGTTATATCTCATTTAAGTTAATTTCATGGTGTCTGTCAGCCCTGTGACCTCACCAAATTTTAGCACAAGAGGACACAGTTGGTCTGGAAAGAGATGATTATCTTAAATCTACCTTGGGTGTGAACACCATTTCATGGCGTCGCTGGAGGGGATTGTACAAAAATCATGATGCAATACTTTGGGGTAAGCCATATAAGCTCAAGGAGTCACTCAGAGCGGGGAATGTGTTTCTATTCGGAAATCGAGTAAATATTTCTACCATTGAGTGTGTTTACCAACAAGAAAATAATGTTCGATTTTAAGATAAAGTTTCCAAAACTAATTTGGAAATATCCAAAAATGTAGTCGTTCAAAGTTATTCTGGAGTACTCTAATGTATTTTGGAAGTGTTCCAATATATTTTTGAATGTGCTCCAACGTAATTTGGAAATGTTCTAATGTTATCCCAATCATTTTGTTCATATTACCGAAATTGAGGGAATGTGGCTAAAAATGTGATTTATATCATATCTTAGTTGGATGTGTTCGTGATATATTTATAAAAAATGAGTGTTTTCTAAAAATTTGTGACATGTTGTGAATATTACTGTGTCAAAATGTGGGTGACTTTTTTCTGATGAAATAGTTGAACTGAGAAAAATTGTGGGGTTATGAGTATAATATTAAACTATGTGGAGTTGTGGAGATAGATTTTATTAGAAATTTAGTGTAAGGAGGAATGTGGGGATTTCTATAAAATGGGTATTAGCTGGTAGTGTTGATCTTAGTTTCTGGTGATTTTTAGTAGTGTTTGGGTAGTATTCAGTGGTGTTTTGGGGGTGTTCGAATGATGTTTTTGGAGTATTCAATGGTAATTGATGGTGTTTTTGGTAGTGTTCAAAGTAAAGTGAGTTGTCTGTGTGTGTGTTAGGTGGTCATAGAATTTTGTGAATATCTTGGTTACAGTGATTTTAGTGGATTTGAGATGGGTGATGAGATGCATTTGCGGACGTGAAATGTGATTTTTGTGTTTGTTCTGAAGAGGTGTGTTGGGAGACGGGTGAGTGGATGTGAAGAAATGTGGGTGAGATGGAGAGGGGTATGGGGAGGGTTGTATTAAAAATTTAATGAAATATGTTAGGATTTTACTGAAAATAAAGGTATTGTGTGAATATTATAAAAGAAATTATAGAAGTGAAAAGTTATGATACACTGGAAAAGATTGGAGTGTGTAGAAACATGTCGCAGTAGTTGGGTAGTGAGATGATTAGTTGTTGTGAGTATAATATTAATTTATGTGGATACAAGGAGATGGGTATGGAGAGGATTTTATTAGAATTTTAGTAATGTAGGGAGGAATGTGCATTACATTTTAAGATTCAATAAAAAGAAGGGGAAAAATTTGTATCGAAAGAGGAAAAATTGTGAATAAATTGGTAAGTGATGAGGGTTGTGGGTATTGTTGTCGAACTAGAGATATCGAAAAAGATGTTATAAGTGGGTTGTTGTTGTGACTTTTTCTGATGAAATTAGTTAAAACGAGAAAAAATTGTGGGATGTGGGTGTTGTGGGATGTGGGTGTTGTGGATTGTGGGCGTTGTTGTCGAACTAGAGATACCGAAGAAGTGGTTATAAGTTGTGGGTTGTTGTGGGTGTTGTGGGTTGTGGGTGTTGTGGGATGTGGGTGTTGTGGGATGTGGGTGTTGTGGGTTGTGGGCGTTGTTGTCGAACTAGAGATACTGAAAAAGTGGTTATAAGTTGTGGGTTGTTGTGGGTGTTGTGGGTTGTGGGTGTTGTGGGATGTGGGTGTTGTGGGATGTGGGTGTTGTGGGTTGTGGGCGTTGTTGTCGAACTAGAGATACCGAAAAAGAAGTGATTCTGTTATAAGTGTTCGTGTGTGTTTGGATTGTGTTCATGTTTTTGCACTCATGTTATATATTAGTTGGAGGTGAGTGTACTCACAGAAATTGGTAATCGTCTTGGTTATAGTGATTTGAAGGGATTTGTGTGAAAGTGGGTGTTAGTCTGTTATGTTGATCTTAGTTTATGGTGATTTTGGTGGTGTTTTGACTGTATTCAGTGGTGTTTTAGTAGTATTCAGTGGTGTATTTGGGAGTACTCAAAATGATATTTTGGAAGTGTTTCAGTGTTGTTTGGAAATGTTCAAAGGTATTTTTGTGAGTATTCAAATGATTTATGAGAGTGTTTTGAAGGTGTTCAAAGTAAAGTGAGGTGTGTGTGCGTATTAACTTCGTAATATGTAAAATTGTGACTAGTGAATTTATCGAGAAGTGGTTGTAAGTGTTGTGGTGACTTTTTCTGATGAAATAGTTAAAACGAGAAAAATGTCTAGACTTGTGTTGTATTTTGTAAAGAAATTGTGGATTGTTGTGGGTATTAACGAAAAAAATGTGAAATTATTTGGGTTATCCTGGGTTAAGTGTGAAAAATGTGTAGGGGGAAGTCGACAAGATTCAGCCTGTGTGTGTGGGGTCATCACGTGACGTCACTGACATAGGGGAAAGTCGACAAGATTCAGCCTGTATGTGTGAGGTCATCACGTGACGTCACTGACCGCCGAGTAAACACAGGTGGGGTGACGTCACACTTGTTTAGACCTGTAGTAAGAGAAAGTACCATGCCTCATAGGGGGAGTTCATTTGAATGCTTACCCCCAGAGGGGGGAACCCAAAAACCTTGATCCGAGGAGATGGAGTCTTTGATATCGAGAAAAACTTGATCCGAGGAGATGGAGATCATAAGAAAATGAAATTAAAAAAAATTCGAAAAAAATCGGAAAAAAAATTCGGGGCGCGGGGGCGATCCGGACGACGCTGCAGAAGGCGCGGGCGGGCGCGACGGACGGGCGCGAGGGGCGCGGGCGGGCGCGAGGGCGCGGCGGGTGGGTGGGTCGGCGCGAGGGCGGGGCGGGTGGGGGGCGCGGGTGGGGGGTTGAGGGTGGGGGGGTTGAGGGCGAGGTGGTCGAGGGCGAGGTGGTCGAGGGTGAGGTGGTGGAGGGTGAGGTGGTGGAGGGTGAGGTGGTCGAGGGTGAGGTTAAGGTCATTAGCATAAAGGTGTGAAAAGAAGTCCGCTCAGGAATACAGTGCTCAGGAAAGGGAGCCACTCAGCCACATACAGCTCTCAGCTGCATCCCTTTTCAGGAGGAGCCACTCAGCCCCATACGGCGCTCAGCCGCTTTGCTACTCTCATGTACTCTAGACACTTCTGTGTTTTTCCAGAGGTGTTATTTTACACCCTCACTGAAACTCTTGTTCGAGTAGGGAATGATTTACGTGTACAGATTTGGGACCAGTTTCTCTATAATCTTCAAGATGTAAATTATGATGTATCTTTATCGCCTTAGTGCCAAGTAGTACAGGTCGAGGGACTTCAAATATATCCAGTAATTTAGATGTTTCAGCTTATACGAGCAGTGAAGGTTCTCTGAATAATCTCTAGTTCTGCAGTTTCGCCTGCCTTGAATGTGTGTGAGTTTACAACCGTAGTCCAGCCTAGAGAGAGAACAAGTGACTTAAAGAGCATCATCACTGGCACGGCATCCTCTGATTTTAAAGGCTTTCATTATCCTGGGCAGATCGAGACATATGGGCGAGTCTCCTCACACCCACTGCCTCCGCTAACCTCCAGTAAAAAAGGTACCTGGGAGTTAGTCGATCGCTGTGGATCGCATCCTAGGGAATGGTCAAGGACTACAAACAATTGAGCAACTCGATTTTCTCTCAAATGAGTTAATGATGCACTATCTTTGTCCAAAGTACACGACAGGTAAGCTCCAGGTATTCATCCTATCATTTTCCTCGCGGTTATGACAGTGACACTGTTGTGATCCTTGAAAGTGAGATCCTCTGACAATACTCACTCCTAAGTCCTTCACGTTCGTATTTCTCCATACTGAATAGTTAGACTTACTTTTATACTCAATTTTATCGAGAAAGTTTATATATTTCTTGTAAGACAGCTCCAAGACCTAAAAGTCCTGAGTTGAGAATGCGAGAACTAGATCTCACGTTACTAGAAGATACTGCAAGATACTAACAAGACATTCTATTAGAGAAACAACGATAGGACACCACTGGGAGCTCAAAGTTAGAAGAAAGAAAGAATTCCTTGTGTGTGGGAGTGGTGAACAAATGGAATGAGCTGAGAAGACCAGACAGAAAGAAGGACAGGTAGGCAAGGCAGGCAGGATAGAAGGTAAGCAGGCAGGCAGACAGGCAAGCTTGCAGGAAGGCAGATGGGTAGGCAGCCGGGTATGCACACAAGTAGATACTCGGGCAGGCAGGCAGGTAGGCAGGTAGGCAAGCAGTCATGCAGACAGGTAGTTAAGCAGGCTGGCAAGCGGATAGACAAGCAAGAAGGCGGATGAATAGACAAGAAAATAATGAGAGAAGCAGACAAGCAGGCAGATAGACAGACAGACAGACAGACAGACAGACAGACACACACACACACACACACACACACACACACACACACACACACACACACACACACAAACACACACACACACACACACACACACACACACACATACACACACACACACACACACACATACACACACACACACACACACACACACACACACACATACACACACACACACACACACACACACACACACACACACACACACACACACATACACACACACACACACACACACACACACACCTACACACACACACACACACACACACACACACACACACACACACACACACACACACACACACACACACACACACACACACACACATCAATCAGATAACTGCTGCAGCATATGGGCGCCTGGCAAACCTGAGAACAGCATTCCGACACCTTAGTAAGGAATCATTCAAGACACTGTACACCGTGTATGTCAGGCCCATACTGGAGTATGCAGCACCTGTTTGGAACCCGCACTTGATAAAGCACGTCAAGAAACTAGAGAAAGTACAAAGGTTTGCAACAAGGTTAGTTCCAGAGCTAAGGGGAATGTCCTATGAAGAAAGATTAAGGGAAATCGGCCTGACGACACTGGAGGACAGGAGGGTCAGGGGAGACATGATAACGACATATAAAATACTGCGTGGAATAGACAAGGTGGACAAGGACAGGATGTTCCAGGGAGGGGACACAGAAACAAGAGGCCACAATTGGAAGTTGAAGACACAAATGAGTCAGAGAGATAGTAGGAAGTATTTCTTCAGTCATAGAGTTGTAAGGCAGTGGAATAGCCTAGAAAATGACGTAGTGGAGGCAGGAACCATACACAGTTTTAAGACGAGGTTTGATAAAGCTCATGGAGCGGGGAGAGAGAGGGTCTAGTAGCAACCGGTGAAGAGGCGGGGCCAGGAGCTAGGACTCGACCCCTGCAACCACAAATAGGTGAGTACAAATAGGTGAGTACACACACACACATACACACACACACACACACACACACACACACACTCACACACATACACACACACACACACACACACACACACACATACACACACACACACACACACACACACACACACACACACACACACACACACACACACACACACACACACACATACACACACACACACACACACACACACACACACACACACACACACACACACACACACACATACACACACACATACACACACACACACACACACACACACACACACACACACACACACACACACACACACACACACACACACACACACACACACACACACACACACACACACACACAAACACACACACACACACACACACACACACACACACACACACACACACACACACACACACACACACACACACACAACCTTCCAGCAGGAAAAGTTAAATTTAGGAAAAGTTTTCATTGAAAGAATTAAATGAATTTCTAAAACAGAGAATTTTGCTTTTTGTCTTCAAAGATGAAGTTGTCCTCTTAGGCCTTGACTTTTGTCCTCTTAGGCCTTAACTTTTGTCCTTTTAGGCCTTAACTTTTGACGTCTTAGGCCTTGACTTTTGTCCTCTTAAGCCTTGACTTTTGTCTTCTTAGGCCTTGACTTTTGTCCTCTTAGGCATTAACTTTTGTTCTCTTAGGCCTTGACTTTTGTCCTCTCAGTCCTTGACTTTTGTCCTCTTAGGCCTTGACTTTTCTCCCCTTAGGCCTTCGACTTGTGTCCCCTTAAGCTTTAACGTTTCACCTCACAGGCCTAGACATTAGATGTTCATGTAGACGTTAGTGTAAGAGTATATGCATACACAAATAGGCCTAGGAACTAGGCGCATCTGGATTTATATATACAATTAGTCTTATCAGTTACAAGCAAATTTAGGATACTGGTTTAATATATCTGGTATTTTATTACAGAGAGGAAATTTATTGAGATGTTTCGGCTGTGGGCGAAACGTCTCAGTCACCTCTGTATCTGACTGAAGAATTAGACACGTATGCAACACTTGGGTATCTTTACTCAGGAAACGTTTCGCCACACAGTGGCTTCATCAGTCCTATATAAAGGAGAATGTTGAAGAACAGTATTAGTTCGAGGTAATCAGTCCCTCAGGTTGGAGTCGATGTAATTCTCCATTTGTCTAATCTATAAGGATGACCTACTTCTACATATGGGTTTGTCTACCGTGATACCACCTACAACTGCTGCACCTCACCTGTCTACAGTATATAAGCCACTTCTTTACACATATGCTGTATTCTCTTCAAGATTGATGGACTGATTATTTCAACTCCAAACTGAGGGACTAATTACCTCAAACTACTACTGTTCTTCTCCATTCTCCTTTGTATAGGACTGATGAAGCCACTATTTGGGCGAAACGTTTCGGAAATAAAGATACCTAACTGTTGATAGACTGATTACATAATCTTCATTTCACTACTACTACACCTGCTGCTCTTCTATTTGACTGAAGAAACCTACTGTGTAGGCGAAATGTTTTAACAGTTAAGTTACCCAACTATTTGAGATGTATTTTACTCATCAATATTATAATGCCATGACAACAATCAAATTTATAAGAATGTATTCAGGTGAATAACCTGACCAGCAAGGCCAGTGTGTGGGGTGAATTGAGAGAGAGGAAGGAGGACTGCAAGAGAACTACTGTTCTTTCCCAGGAACTGGAAAGGAGCGGTAGTTCTCCCTGAGAAATACCTATCACACACACACACACACACACACACACACACACATTTCATTTCCTCTTACATGAACAGAATCAGGGAGCTGAAAACTCCCTGATTCTGCTGGATCGTATTTTGTGTTCGGAGCAGCATAACTTCCAGGAACCTGGGTTGTGTTTGTCCACTTGTTTTCTGGCCAGTTGGACATCCTTTAAAGACATCAGGTGTAACTTGATTTAGATACATATGGCCGGAAAAAACAAACTTTCACCATCACTCCATCACTGTCTTGCCAGAGGCATGCTTACACTACAGTTATAAAACTGCAACATTAACACCCCTCCTTCAGAGTGCAGACACTGTACTTCCCATCTCCACGACTCAAGTCCGGCCTGCCGGTTTCCCTGAATCCCTTCATAAATGTTACTCTGTGCACACTCCAACAGCACGTCAAGTCCAAAAACCATTTGCATCCATTCCCTCCTATCTAACAAGCTCACTCATGCTTGCTGGAAGTCCAATCCCGCCTTCCCTCCGCTACAGATGTATACACTCTCGAAGTAATTCTGTTTCGTTCCATCCTCTCTACATGTCCGTGCCACCTCAACAACCCTTCCTCAGCCCTCTGGATAATAGTTCTCGTAATCCCACACCTCCTCCTAATTGCCAAACTATGAATTCTCTGCATTATATTCACACCACACATTGCCCTCAGACATGACATCTCCACTGCCTCCAGCCTTCTCCTCGCTGCAACATTCATCACCCATGCTTCACACGCATACAAGAGTGTTGGTGTAACTATACTTTCAAACATTCCCCTCTTTGCTTCCATGGACAGACTCCTAAGTGCACTGCTTATCTTTTTCCCTTTGTCAGTTCTGTGATTCACCTCATCCTTCATAGACCCATCTGCTGACACGTCCACTCCTAAATATCTGAATACATTCACCTCCTCCATACTCTCTCCCTCCAACTTTATATCCAATCTTTCGTTACCTAATTTTTTTTGTTATCCTTATCACTTTACTCTTTCCTATATTCCTTTCATATATACACGTCGTGCCGAATATGTAAAACTGGTCAATTAGCAAGAACTCATTTAAAATTAAGTCCTTTCTAAAATTTTCTCTTACAAGTTTAAAGATATATTTTGTTCATTAATGTTAATGTAAAAATTTATAATTTTGCACCAAAAGAATCTTAAAAAACTTACCTAACCTTATTATAACAAGCGCAATTTATTTTAGCCTAACCCAACTAAATATATTTTAAATACGGTTACAGTAATTTAATACTAAACAAACACTATGAAATATATTTTTTTTCGTTAGGTTCAGAATGATTTTTGCGAAATTATTGCATACACATACTTTCGCTTGTCCTATATGGCAAGATGAACGTTGATATTTAAGCCAAGAATCGCAAGTTCTGCCTATTCGGCACGACATATATATATATATATATATATATATATATATATATATATATATATATATATATATATATATATATATATATATATATATATATATATATGTATATGCAATAAGATCACAGTAAACAGGTGATTTTAAAATATACTCACCTATTTGAGATTGCAGGGGTCGAGTCATAGCTCCTGACCCAGCCTCTTCATTGATCGCTACTAGGTCCTCTCTCTCCCTGCTCCATGAGCATTATCATACCTCGTCTTAAAACTGAATGGTTCCAACCTCCACTACGTCACTTGCCAGACTATTCCACTTCCTGACAGCTCTATGACTAAAGAAATACTTTCTAACATCTCTTTGACTCATCTGAGTCTTCAACTTCCAAATGTGACCCCTTATATCTATGTTCCATGTCTAGAACATCCTGTCTCTGTCCACTTTGTCAATTCCTCTCAGTATTTTTTATGTCGTTTTCATGTCCCCCCACCCTATCTCTCCTGTTCTCCAGTGTCGTCAGGTCGATTTCCTTTAACCTCTCCTCGTAAGACATACCTCTTAGCTCTGGGACTAGTCTTGTTGCAAACCTTTGCACTTTCTCCAAACTGGTGCCGCATACTTCAATATGGGCCTAACGTACACTGTGTACAGGGTCCTGAACGATTCCTTATTAAGAGGTCGGAATGCTGTTCTGAGGTTTGCTAGGCGCCCGTAAGCTGCAGCAGTTATTTGGTTGATGTGCGCTTCAGAAGATGTGCCTGGTGTTATACTCACCCCAAGATTTTTTTCCTTGAGTGAGGTTTGTAGTCTCTGGCCCCCTAGACTGTACTCCGCCTGCGGTCTTCTTTGTCCTTCCCCAATTTTTATGACTTTGCACTTTGTGGGTTGAACTCCAGGAGCCAATTACTGGACCAGGCCTGCAGCCTGTCCAGATTCCTATGTAGTTCTGCCTGGTCCTCGTCCGATTGAATTCTTCTCATTAACTTCACATAATCTGGAAACAGGGACTCATCGGAGTCTATTCCTTCCATCAAGTCGTTCACAAATACCCGAAACAGCACCGGTAATAGGACTGACCCCTATAGAACCCCACTCGACACAGGTGCCCACTCTGACACCTCGCCACGTACCATAACTCACTGCTGTCTTCCTGGCAGGTATTCCCTGATCCATTGTAGTGCCTTCCCTGTTATAATTGCCTTGCCCTCCAGTTTTTGCACTAATCTCTTGTGTGGAACTGTGTCAAATGCCTTCTTACAGTCCATGAAAATGCAGTCTACCCACCCTCCTCTCTCTCTTGTCTTATTGCTGTCACCACGTCATAGAACTCCAGTAGGTTTGTGACACAGGATTTCCCGTCCCTGAAACCTTGTTGGCTGTCGTTGATAAGCTCATTTCTCTTCTCCTGATAATCTTCTCCATGACTTTGCATACTATACATGTCAGTGTATAGTTTAGTGCTTCTTGTCTGTCTCCTTTTTTAAAAATTGGGACTTCATTTGCTGTCTTCCATGCCTCAGGTAATCTCCCTGTTTCGATAGATGTGTTGAATATTGTTGATTGGGGTACAAATAGCGCCTCTGCTCCCTCTCTCAGGACCCATGGAGAGATGTTATCTGGCCCTGTCGCCCTTGTGTGTGTGTGTATGTACTCACCTAGCTGAGGTTGCAGGGGTCGAGTCCAAGCTCCTGGCCCCGCCTCATCACTGGTCGCCACTAGGTCACTCTCCCTGAACCATGAGCTTTATCGTACCTCTGCTTAAAGCCATGTATGGATCCTGCCTCCACTACATCTCTTCCCAAACTATTCCACTTCCTGACTACTCTGTGGCTGAAGAAATACTTCCTAACATCCCTGTGATTCATCTGTGTCTTCAGCTTCCAACTGTGTCCCCTTGTTGCTGTGTCCAGTCTCTGGAACATCCTGTCTTTGTCCACCTTGTCAATTCCTCTCAGTATTTTGTAAGTCGTTATCATGTCCCCCCTATCTCTCCTGTCCTCCAGTGTTGTCAGGTTGATTTCCCTTAACCTCTCCTCGTATGACATACCTCTTAGCTCTGGGACTAGTCTTGTGGCAAACTTTTGCACTTTCTCTAGTTTCTTTACATGCTTGGCTAGGTGTGGGTTCCAAACTGGTGCCGCATACTCCAATATGGGCCTAACATACACGGTGTTCAGGGTCCTGAACAACTCCTTATTAAGATGTAGGAATGCTGTTCTGAGGTTTGCTAGGCGCCCGTAAGCTGCAGCAGTTATTTGGTTGATGTGCGCTTCAGAAGATGTGCCTGGTGTTATACTCACCCCAAGATTTTTTTCCTTGAGTGAGGTTTGTAGTCTCTGGCCCCCTAGACTGTACTCCGCCTGCGGTCTTCTTTGTCCTTCCCCAATTTTTATGACTTTGCACTTTGTGGGTTGAACTCCAGGAGCCAATTACTGGACCAGGCCTGCAGCCTGTCCAGATTCCTATGTAGTTCTGCCTGGTCCTCGTCCGATTGAATTCTTCTCATTAACTTCACATAATCTGCAAACAGGGACTCATCGGAGTCTATTCCTTCCATCACGTCGTTCACAAATACCTGAAACAGCACCGGTAATAGGACTGACCCCTATAGAACCCCACTCGACACAGGTGCCCACTCTGACACCTCGCCGCGTACCATAACTCACTGCTGTCTTCCTGGCAGGTATTCCCTGATCCATTGTAGTGCCTTCCCTGTTATAATTGCCTTGCCCTCCAGTTTTTGCACTAATCTCTTGTGTGGAACTGTGTCAAATGCCTTCTTACAGTCCATGAAAATGCAGTCTACCCACCCTCCTCTCTCTCTTGTCTTATTGCTGTCACCACGTCATAGAACTCCAGTAGGTTTGTGACACAGGATTTCCCGTCCCTGAAACCTTGTTGGCTGTCGTTGATAAGCTCATTTCTCTTCTCCTGATAATCTTCTCCATGACTTTGCATACTATACATGTCAGTGTATAGTTTAGTGCTTCTTGTCTGTCTCCTTTTTTAAAAATTGGGACTTCATTTGCTGTCTTCCATGCCTCAGGTAATCTCCCTGTTTCGATAGATGTGTTGAATATTGTTGATTGGGGTACAAAAATAGCGCCTCTGCTCCCTCTCTCAGGACCCATGGAGAGATGTTATCTGGCCCTGTCGCCCTTGTGTGTGTGTGTATGTACTCACCTAGTTGAGGTTGCAGGGGTCGAGTTCAAGCTCCTGGCCCCGCCTCATCACTGGTCGCCACTAGGTCACTCTCCCTGAACCATGAGCTTTATCGTACCTCTGCTTAAAGCCATATATGGATCCTGCCTCCACTACATCTCTTCCCAAACTATTCCACTTCCTGACTACTCTGTGGCTGAAGAAATACTTCCTAACATCCCTGTGATTCATCTGTGTCTTCAGCTTCCAACTGTGTCCCCTTGTTGCTGTGTCCAGTCTCTGGAACATCCTGTCTTTGTCCACCTTGTCAATTCCTCTCAGTATTTTGTAAGTCGTTATCATGTCCCCCCTATCTCTCCTGTCCTCCAGTGTTGTCAGGTTGATTTCCCTTAACCTCTCCTCGTATGACATACCTCTTAGCTCTGGGACTAGTCTTGTGGCAAACTTTTGCACTTTCTCTAGTTTCTTTACATGCTTGGCTAGGTGTGGGTTCCAAACTGGTGCCGCATACTCCAATATGGGCCTAACATACACGGTGTTCAGGGTCCTGAACAACTCCTTATTAAGATGTAGGAATGCTGTTCTGAGGTTTGCCAGGCGCCCATATGCTGCAGCAGTTATTTGGTTGATGTGCGCTTCAGGAGATGTGCCTGGTGTTATACTCACCCCAAGATCTTTTTCCTTGAGTGAGGTTTGTAGTCTCTGGCCCCCTAGACTGCACTCCGTCGGCGGTCTTCTTTGCCCTTCCCCAATCTTCATGACTTTGCACTTGGTGGGATTGAACTCCAGGAGCCAATTGCTGGACCAGGTCTGCAGCCTGTCCTGATCCCTTTGTAGTTCTGCCTGGTCTTCGATCGAATGAATTCTTCTCATCAACCTCACGTCATCTGCAAACAGTGACACCTCAGAGTTTATTCCTTCTGTCATGTCGTTCACAAATACCAGAAACAGCATTGGTCCTAGGACTGACCCCTGTGGGACACCGCTGGTCACAGGTGCCCACTCTGACACCTCGCCACGTACCATTACTCACTGCTGTCGTCCTGACAAATATTCCCTGATCCATTTTTTGTGTGTGTGTGTGTGTGTGTGTGTGTGTGTGTGTGTGTGTGTGTGTGTGTGTGTGTGTGTGTGTGTGTGTGTGAGTGTGTGTGTGTGTGTGTGTATGTTTGTGTGTGTGTGCGTGTGTGCGTGTGTGTGCGTGTGTGTATGTGTATGTGTGTGTGTACTTACCTAGTTGTACTCACCTAGTTGTGGTTGCAGAGGTCGAATCACAGCGCCTGGCCCCGCCTCTTCAACTGGCCACTAACTGGTCACTCTTCCCGCTCCATGAGCTATATCATACCTCCTTTTAAAGCTATGTATGGATCCTGCATCCACTACATCACTGCCCAGGCTATTCCACTTCTTGACAGCTCTGTGACTGATGAAATACTTCCTAACATCCCTGTGGTTCATCTGAGTCTTCAACTTCCATCTGTGACCCCTTGCTGCCGTGTCCCCTCTCTGGAACATCCTGTCTCTGCCCACCTTGTCTATACCTCTCAGTATTTTATATGTCGTTATCATATGCCCCCTAACTCTCCTGTCTTCCAGTGTCGAGAGGACGATTTACCTTAACCTCTCCTCGTAGCACATACCTCTTAGCTCCGTAACTAGTTTTGTTGCAAACCTGCATGCTTCACAAGGTGAGGGTTCCAAACTGGTGCCGCATATTCCAATATGGGCTTGACGTGCACAGTGTACAGGGTCCTGAATGACTCCTTATTTTGATGTCGGAATGCTGTTCTTAGGTTTGCCAAGTTCCCGTATGCTTCAGCAGTTATTTATTTGATGTGCGCATCAGAAGTTCCCGGTGTTATACTCACCCCGGTGTTATACTCACCTTGCGTGAGGTTTGTAAGCTCTGGCCCCCTAGACTGTACTCCGTCTGTGGTCTTCTTTGCCCTTCCCCAATCTTCATGACTTTCCACTTTGTGGGGTTGAACTCCAGGAGTCAGTTTCTGGACCAGGTCTGCAGTCTGTCCAGATCCCTCTGTAGTTCTGCCTGGTCTTCGTACGATTGAATTCTTCATATCAGCTTCACATCATCTGAAAACAGGGACACTTCGGAGTCTATTCCATGCGTCATGCTGTTCACAAATACCAGAAACAGCACCGGTCCTAGGACTGATTCCTGTGGCACCCCGCTCGCTACCACCGCCCACTCTGTCACCTCGCCACGTACCATGACTCGCTGTTGTCTTCCTGACAGGTATTCGCTGATCCATTGTAGTGCCTTCCCTGTTATCTCTGCCTGGTCCTCCAGCTTCCGCACTAATATCTTGTGTGGAACTGTGTCAAACGCCTTCTTACAGTCCAAGAAAATGCAATCCACCCACCCCTCTCTCTCTTGTCTTACTGCCGTCACCCTCTCATTGAACTCAAGAAAGTTTGTGACGCACGATTTCCCGTCCCTGAAACCGTGTTCCACCACTCTTCTGAAAATTTTCTCCATGACTTTGCGTACTATACAAGTCAGCGACATTGGTCTGTAGTGAAATACTTCTTGTCTGTCTCCTTTTTTTAAAAATTAAGACTACATTTGCTATTTTCCATACTCCTTGTGGTCGTCCTGCTTCGATAGATGTGTTGAAGATAGTTGTTAATGGTACACAAAGCGCCTCAGCTCCCTCTCTGAGGACCCATGGAGAGATGTTTTCCGGCCCTTTCGCCTTTGTGTGTGTGTGTGTGTGTATGTGTGTGTGTGTGTGTGTGTGTGTGTGTGTGTGTGTGTGTGTGTGTATGTATGTGCGTGTGTGTGTGTGTGTGTGTGTGTGTGTGTGTGTGTGTGTGTGTGTGTGTGTGTGTGTGTGTGTGTGTATGCGTGTGTGTGTGTGTGTGTGTGTATATGTACTCACCTATTTGTGGTTGCAGGGGTCGATTCACAGCTCCTGGCCCCGCCTCTTCGCTGAATGCTACTATGTATGGTTCCCGCCTCCACTACGTCACATTCTAAGCTATTCCTCGGCCTGACTACTCTATGACTAAAGAAATACTTCCTAACATCCCTTTGATTCATCTCAGTCTTCAACTTCCAATTGTGACCTCTTGTGTCTGTGTCCCATCTCTGGAACATCCCGTCTTTGTCCACCTTGTCTATTCCGTGCACTATTTTATATGTCGTTATCATGTCTCCCCTGACCCTCCTGTCCTCCAGTGTCGTCAGGCCGATTTCCCTCAACCTTTCTTCGTAGGATAATCCCCGTAGCTCTGGGACTAGTCTTGTTGCAAACCTTTGCACTTTCTCTAATTTCTCGACGTGCTTGACTAGGTGTGGATTACAAACTGGTGCTGCATACTCCAGTATGGGCCTGACGTAAATGGTATACAGAGTCTTAAACGAATCCTTACTGAGACATCGGAACGCTATCCGTAGGTTTGCCAGGAGCCCGTATGCTGCAGCAGTTATCTGATTGATGTGCGCCTCAGGAGATATGCTCGGTGTTATACTCACCCCCAGATCTTTTTCCTTGAGTGAGGTTTGCAGTCTTTGGCCATCTAAACTATATTGTGTCTGCGGTCTTCTTTGCTCTTCCCCAATCTTCATGACTTTGCATTTGGCAGGGTTAAATTCAAGGAGCCAGTTGATGGACCATGCTTGTAGCCTGTCCAGGTCTCTTTGTAGTCCTGCCTGATCCTCATCCGATTTGATTCTTCTCATTAACTTCGCATCATCTGCAAACAAGGACACTTCTGAGTCTATCCCTTCCGTTATGTCGTTCACATATACCAAGAACAGCACAGGTCCTAGGACTGACCCCTGTGGAACCCCGCTTGTTACAGGCGCCCACTCTAACACCTCGTCGCTTACCATGACTCATTGTTGCCTCCCTGTCAGGTATTCTCTGATCCATTGCAGTGCCTTTCCTGTTATGTGTGCCTGATCCTCAAGCTTTTGCAGTAACCTCTTGTGAGGAACTGTGTCGAAGGCCTTCTTGCAGTCCAAAAATATGCAGTCGATCCACCCCTCTCTCTCTTGTCTTACTTCTGTCACCTTGTCATAAAACTCTAGTAGGTTCGTGACACAGGATTTTCCTTCCCTGAAACCGTGCTGGTTGTCAATTATACACTCGTTTCTTTCCAGGTGCCCCACCACTCTCCTCCTGATGATCTTCTCCATGACCTTGCATACTATACACGTTAGTGATACAGGTCTGTAGTTTAGTGCCTCATGTCTGTCTCCCTTTTTAAAAATTGGGACTACATTTGCCATTTTCCATACCTCAGGGAGTTGCCCAGTTTCAAATGATGTGTTGAAGATCTTTGTTAATGGCACACACAATATCTCTGCTCCCTCTTTAAGGACCCATGGAGAGATGTTGTCTGGTCCCACAGCCTTTGAGGTGTCAAGTTCGCATAGCAACTTCTTCACCTCCTCCTTGGTTATATGTACCTCATCCAGCACTTGCTGGTGTGCCCCCCTGTTCTGATTTCCTGGAGTCCTACTGGTTTCCACTGTAAATACCTCTTTTAATCTTGTGTTGAGCTCCAGACATACCTCTTGGTCGTTTCTCGTGAATTCCCCATCACCCTTCCTCAGTCTGATTACCTGGTCCTTGATTGTTGTTTTCCTCCTGATGTGGCTGTACAACAGCTTCGGGTCAGCCTTTACTTTTGATGCTATGTCATTTTCATATTGTCTCTGAGCCTCCCTTCTTATCTGTGCATATTCGTTTCTGGCTCTTCGGCTGATTTCTTTATTTTCCTGAGTTCTCTGTCTTCTGTACCTTTTCCATTCTCTAGTACACGTAGTTTTTGCCTCCCTACACCTTTGGGTGATCCAAGGACTCGTTCCGTTCTTCCCATTATTTCTGTTTTCCCTGGGAACAAACCTCTCCTCTGCCTCCTTGCATTTTGTTGCTACATAGTCCATCATTTCTTGTACTGGTTTTCCTGTCAGTTCCCTCTCCCACTGAATGTCTTGAAGGAAGTTCCTCATGCCTGAGTAGTTTCCCCTTTTGTAGTTTGGTTTTTCCCAGCCTATTCCTGGTACTCTCTCCACTTGGAGTTCAACTATGTAGTCGAAGCACAGAACCACATGATCACTAGCTCCCAGGGGCCTTTCATACATGATACCCTCGATGTCCGAACTACTCATGGTGAATACAAGGTCCAGCCTTGCTGGTTCATCCTCTCCTCTCTCTCTGGTAGTGTCTCTAACATGTTGATGCATGAGGTTTTCCAGTACCACATCCATCATCTTGGCTCTCCATGTTTTGGGACCCCCATGGGGCTCCAGGTTTTCCCAGTAAATCTCCTTGTGATTGAAATCACCCGTAACTAGTAACTTTGCTCCCCCCATGTGTGCTCTCCTGGCCACCTCGGCTAGTGTGTCGATCATTGTTCTGTTGCTCTCTGTTGCAACCCCTGAATGGGTTACAATGATTATTATGTATATATATAATGTATATTATCTTTTCATTTAATTTTATATTGCTTATATTTGCGATAATAGCTAAATCGTAAATGTATGACTTTATATTATTATTTGACTGTTATATTGTTATTTGACTTATGTTGTTAGGATGTACATATGTGCTTAGTTCAAGTCTTGATTGTCAAACTACTGTAATTATCACTTGTCGCTCGTTATACTGCCGGCTTCTGAGCTGTGCTGTCCACGGGGCTATCACGTGATCGAGGGGGGGGGGTGTCCTCACCTCTCGTGAAGTATTCAGTCTGCTCTAGACTCTCTTGGTGGTTGGACAGATTGTCTGTCTCATTATTCTTGTTAGTTCTGTAGAACTCTGTTCACAGAACATTGTATAGACTTCGTGATTTTCGACGTTGTACTGAGGTTGTGTGTCACATAGACACTCTGAGCATCTCAGGTCCCGAGCTGTAGCTTATGACCTAATTTGTACTGGTTTCCGTGTATTGTCACAGTCAGGGTTTTTCCTATGCTGAACTTAGATTCAGTATTATGGGAGTTCTGTAACTTTTGTGGAGGATCTGCTGATGGTCCCTACTTAGTGTCGTTATCTCCTTGATCCTGATTGTGTCGCAGTCGCTTTTTATATGGCTATTGGGCTTAGCATTCTTTTCATTGTTCAAGCAGACTGTTCTGGTTGCCAGTCGGTCAAGAAGTTAGTTTATTTGAGGACTTTGTCAGTCACTTGTTTAAGTCTAGTCGAGTCGTGAGACATAGTGAACTACTTAGAGCACTTACACGCATACACAAACTTACTTGTACATATTTGTAATATCTTATTAAATGTTAATGTACCAGACGGTACTTAAGAATTATAAATGTGATATGTGCTTTCAGCACAATAATATTGAACTCGAGAGATTGATTTTATTTTGATTGCTGTTTAATTTAATTTGATAATATACCTCTAGACTTAATAAATTTATTAAATTTTAATTTCTCTAGTTAGTAGCCTACCAGTTGTAATCCTGAAGCACTACTGAAGCATATTGAATTCTAATGGATAATTGGACAAGGATACTGACTACTTGTTACGAAAACCCAGTAACAGGCTGGATGCTAGAAGGGCAGTCCTTTCTAGTATTCACTGGAGATCTCTAAGCTTTTAGAATCGCGTTTTTTGTAACAAATGGGGGCCTGTCCGGGATGCTCTTGATCCAAGGTGTTGGAGAAATTGTCCAGTTTGACATACTAGTAACTCTATGATCAAACACTTTGAGTACTTTCCTAATCTGAAGACTTTGAGTTTAGTCTTGTACAACATACCAGGTGGATGTATGTACCTGACTGAGTCTCTTGATCCAAGGAGATGGAAATACTGTTTATGAGCTCTAGCTCTAAGACAACCAACACTAAAATTCCTATTAGGATTATAGTTCCCCATAATCACTCTCTCGTAGTACAATTATTTTCGTGATGTATGCCAAAGTGAAACAGTTAATTGATACTCTGACTTTGTCTGAGTTAAGTACATTAAAACTTCAGACTTGTTGGCGAGTAGCCAAATATCTCGGTGTGACGTATAACAGGAATTACACCGCAGAAACTGTCAGAGCGTTAATTAAAGATATATTGTTTCCTGCTCATACAGAGATGTCTGACTATGATTCAGATTCAGAAAGCCTAGTGTCACAATTAGGAAGTATGGCTCTATTTGAAGTTGAAGAAAGAGCAACTAAGGCAGAAGTGAGCCTAGTGTCCGAGCCTAGTGTAGCTCAGTTCTCGCTCACGCCTTCCCTCACTGACACATTAGTACAGAGTATAGCTGGTATGACTAAGCCTCACGCTAGTACTGTGTATGCTACACCTGTATCTACTTATCCTAGACCAGATCTAGACACTCTAGAGACGGCTGCACGAGGTGTCCGACCTAAGGACAGTCCAGAAAGACATGTTAATTTCCCTACTCCTCCATTACCTACTGGTCCTATCTCTCAGGAACAGTTTGAGAGGTTTGAACGCCTCATTATGTTGCAGACTGCACAAATAGAGGCACAGAGGAGATTGAACGAAGAAGATTTCCAAAGAGAAAATGTTCGTCTGGGAAGACAACAGACTGATAGATCACAGGACACATTTAATGTGCAGAAAGCTGCATCTATGGTTCCTAAGTTTTTTGAAAGTGACTTAGACACCTATTTTGATGTGTTTGAGAACCAGGCACGTGCTATGAACTGGCCACATAAGCACTGGGCAACATTGTTGCATACTGCTTTGACGGGAAGAGCTCAAACCTGTACTGCAGCCTTACCATTTGCCAAGTACATTAGTTACGACGCTGTCAAACAAACAATTCTAGAGACGTATAACTTGTTACCTGTAAGTTATCAAAGAGCATTTCGTACGTTACAACGACGACAAGATCAAACTTGTGTAGAGTTTGCTCGTGAGAAAAAAGTTGCATTTGAGAGATGGTCTAGAACTGCCAAGTGTAACAACTACAACAGCCTTGTTCAGTTGTTACTACATGAAGAGTTTAACAACTGTATGTCTGCGGACATACAAGAATATCTGATCGATCATACTACCTCAGATATTCTGGAAACTGCAGCATTAGCAGACAATTACGAGATTTCTCACAAACTTGTACGTACTAAAACACAGAGAAACAAGGTAACTAAAAATTGTCCTAGAAGTTGGCAACCTAACTCAGCTGCTCATTGCAGGCCTGATGTACCTGCTACTGTAACTTCTCGTACCTTTACCAGGAAAACTCACAATCCTGAATCTGTCTCTGTGGCTAGACAGAAATCTGATATCGAGAAGAAGAAAGTTAAATGTACCTATTGTAACAGAAAAGGACATACTAGAGAGTATTGCTATAAGTTTGAAAGAGATACGAGAAACAGTCGTGCGGCTGGCGCCCCCACTCAAGTCGTATCCTCTTCCGAGCAACAAAGGCACCAAAATCCTAGTAATACCTCTGATCCTACTGTTTTGGATAATGTTACTCAGGACAGATGACTAGCGTCAGAAAGTGTATTTGACGAAAAGATTCGTTCAGCGATGAGTCCTTACTTTTCAAGAGGTAGAATAGGATTTGACGAATCACATCTAACTGAGATAATTACTTTCAGAGACACTGGCAGTTATCTCACGTTATTAAGAGGAGATGTACTGCCCATAACTGACGATACCTATTGCAAGATAGATGTATTGTTAGAAGCCTATGGAGGGGCTGTTATAAAAGTGCCTCTGCACAAAGTTTATATTGAAACAAGCTATTATACTGGTTATATTTCAGTGGGTATATCCAGTGGTGTATTTCCCATCAGGTCAGTGGACTTGTTGATAGGGAACGATATCCTTCATGCTGGTATATGTAAAGAACCACTTGTGATTGATAATAACACTGATGATAATTATGCCATTGAAGCTTGTAAAGAGAAACCTATTTTATTTCCTCTCAGCGCAATTACTAGAGCTATGTCAAAGATACAACAACCATCCTTGTCTCCTGTTGAGTTAGTGGATGACAATGATTTGGGCTTGAATATGTTGTTTAGTGACGCTCTGCGCCCAGGGTCATTAACACTAACTCCCCCTGGTCATCAACCTAGTCAAGACACAACTGACGTTAAATTTCTAACTCATGATGATTTAATCAAGGATCAGTTTGTTGATCAGTCACTGGAAAGACTGAGAGATATAGCAGTTACTGAGAGTGAAGCAAAGGATCTCGATAATTGTTACTATTATAGTAATGGTGTACTGATGGAGAAAAATACATGTAAGTTGTCAGCTGATAGTGTTTCCACCACAGTCAAGCATCTCGTAGTGTTACCAGTTACATTTCGTGAGCAAGCCATTGATTTTGCTCACAATAGTCCCATAGGAGGACATTTGGGTGTCAAGAAGACACTCGGTAAACTGGCAAAACATTTTACTTGGCCAAAGATGAAGGAAACAGTAGCTGATCAAGTGCGACGTTGCCACGTGTGTCAAGTGACAGGCAAGCCAGCACACACACCTCCACCTGCACCTCTCACTATGAGCTCTAGTAGCCAAGTTCAGTTCATCTGGACTAGACATTGTTCAGACTCGTTCAAAAGGTTGAAGCATCTGCTTTCCTCTGCTCCTGTGTTGAAAAGTCCTAATTTCAATCTTCCCTTCTTTTAACATATAGATGCGAGTGGTTATGCAGTGGCGCTGTGCTGCTCCAACAGTCAATATCCACTGACATTCTCCATCCTATATGTTACTATTCATCTAAACTTAAACGACACCAGAAAAATTATGCCACTATTGAGAAAGAGGCTCTAGCTCTTGTGGTGTCCTTGGAACATTTTGACGTGTATTTGGGCACTTCCCCATTTAAAATTAACGTTTTTTCAGACCACAATCCACTCACTTATATAAACACCATGAAGAGTAAGAATGCTAGGATCATGAGGTGGGCCCTCAGAATCCAACCTTATTCTATTAGTATAAAACACATAAGTGGTCATTGTAATGTAATTGCTGACGCTCTGTCTCGTCCTTAATAATTATCAGTTACATTAAATTAACGTAATTTTATGCCCAAATACCTTTTGTTACTTGCTATCTCAAACTCAGTAAAGTAACTTAATCCCTCCAGCCCATATTAACTATGTATACTCATGTCATGTCTAATTATTATATTTATATATTCACAGTATTGATGTGTATGAGGAGGAGACATAAGCTGAGTGTTGAGTGAGTAGTGTGGTGTGGGTGATGTACTGCGTGACACAACACTGTCCTGTCGCAGACCCCCCCCTCACTACACACCTTAAGCTGTTTCATACTCAGATGTTCATACTGCCTCGCATTCCACAACCACTACTTAAGAGTGGAATGCAGTCTCCTCTACTATGATCGAGCCTCAACGTGCCCTCCTTGTCAGCTCTATCCTGTCTCTACACTGATGTACATAACACGAGTATGCAGAGATACGATACTGTGTACTGCCCTAGTACTAGGGGCATATCCTAGTGACGGACGCTGTGAAATTGTAGCGGTGCTTGGCACAAGAGAGACTGATTAATATTTATATTAAATTGTATTGAAATGAGTAATCAGAAATAATGTGAAAGACATTAATGCAACTCCGACTGCAACCGTCTGTCATGTTGAGGGGGGGGGGGGTTGCAACCCCTGAATGGGTTACAATGATTATTATATATATATATATATATATATAATGTATATTATCTTTTCATTTAATTTTATATTGCTTATATTTGCGATAATAGCTAAATCGTAAATGTATGACTTTATATTATTATTTGACTGTTATATTGTTATTTGACTTATGTTGTTAGGATGTACATAATATGTGCTCAGTTCAAGTATTGATTGTCAAACTACTGAAATTACCGCTTGTCGCTCGTTATACTGCCGGCTTCTGAGCTGTGCTGTCCACGGGGCTATCACGTGATCGAGGGGGGGTGTCCTCACCTCTCGTGAAGTATTCAGTCTGCTCTAGACTCTCTTGGTGGTTGGACAGATTGTCTGTCTCATTATTCTTGTTAGTTCTGTAGAACTCTGTTCACAGAACATTGTATAGACTTCGTGATTTTCGACGTTGTACTGAGGTTGTGTGTCACATAGACACTCTGAGCATCTCAGGTCCCGAGCTGTAGCTTATGACCTAATTTGTACTGGTTTCCGTGTATTGTCACAGTCAGGGTTTTTCCTATGCTGAACTTAGATTCAGTATTATGGGAGTTCTGTAACTTTTGTGGAGGATCTGCTGATGGTCCCTACTTAGTGTCGTTATCTCCTTGATCCTGATTGTGTCGCAGTCGCTTGTTATATGGCTATTGGGCTTAGCATTCTTTTCATTGTTCAAGCAGACTGTTCTGGTT
The DNA here is from genome assembly GCF_038502225.1 of Cherax quadricarinatus. NCBI lineage: Eukaryota > Metazoa > Arthropoda > Malacostraca > Decapoda > Parastacidae > Cherax > Cherax quadricarinatus. The sequence goes on from NW_027198086.1 coordinate 45,152, forward strand.
GCCAGTCGGTCAAGAAGTTAGTTTATTTGAGGACTTTGTCAGTCACTTGTTTAAGTCTAGTCGAGTCGTGAGACATAGTGAACTACTTAGAGCACTTACACGCATACACAAACTTACTTGTACATATTTGTAATATCTTATTAAATGTTAATGTACCAGACGGTACTTAAGAATTATAAATGTGATATGTGCTTTCAGCACAATAATATTGAACTTGAGAGATTGATTTTATTTTGATTGCTGTTAAATTTAATTTGATAATATATCTCTAGACTTAATAAATTTATTAAATTTTAATTTCTCTAGTTAGTAGCCTACCAGTTATAATCCTGAAGCACTATTGAAGCATATTGAATTCTAATGGATAATTGGACAAGGATACTGACTACTTGTTACGAAAACCCAGTAACAGGCTGGATGCTAGAAGGGCAGTCCTTTCTAGTATTCACTGGAGATCTCTAAGCTTTTAGAATCGCGTTTTTTGTAACACTCTCATCATATTCTTCTCTTGGCCTCCTGCAGTTCTGTGGTGGGTTGTACATTACTGCAATTATCACCTTATGTCCCTCAGACTGGATTGTTCCTACTAAGTAGTCCCTTTCGCCCATGCCATCTATTCCTTCCATTTTCTCAAAACCCCACTGGTTTTTAATGAGCAGTGCAACTCCTCCTCCCCCTCTCCTCCCTCTGTCTTTCCTGAGAATTTGGTATCCGGATGGAAAGATTGAATCTGTTATTATTCTGGTGAGTTTTGTTTCTGTGAGTGCTATTATATCTGGGGATGTCTCTTTGATTCTTTCGTGCCACTCCTCATACTTGTTTGTTATTCCATCTGCATTTGTATCCCACACCTTCAACTTCTTTTCTAAGACTGTGGTCTGGGAGGTATATTGGGGTTGGGGAAGTGGGAGACCTGGTAAGGAACTATGGGTTGTTGCTGTGGGGGTGGAGTTTGTAATGTAGTGGGTGGGGGCATTGGATGTGGCATGGGTGTTTTGATTTAGAGTGTTTGGTTGCACTGGGGTTGACTTGGTTTTGAGGCTTCTATAGGAAGTTGTGAGGGAGGCTGTATTTGATCTTCTTCCTGTGTCTGGGATCTCCTGTCTGTCTTCTCCATCCCCTCTTTCCTCCTTTCGCCTTTGTACCATCTCTCTCAGTTTCTGCCTTTCTTCTTGTATTCTGTCGCGGTCGAGATACATCTTCCTGTATGCCGGCATGTCCCTTAATCGTGCTTTGTCCTGCAGGATCCTGGTCTGAGTCGCTTCTGCCTTGAAGGTCACTTTCACTGGCCGGGTTCTTTTTTTTACAAACCCCCCTATTCTCCAAAAATTTTCCAGCTGGGTCATGTCGTCTTCTCCTATTGCTTTCATGATGCTTTCAATTGCTTTTTTTCCCTTGTTTTCTTGCTTCATATGTTTCCCCTTCAACTTCCTGGAGCCCATACACAAAGATTGACCTCACCCTTTCATTCTCCCACTGCATATCCCTGTGTATCCCCTCATTTAATTTGGTTTCCTCCACTGCAGCTTTCCTTTCTTCAGTTTCACTGGCTAATGTACTTGGGCTCAGTGGCCTGTCATTTTCCCTTCTCGGCTTTCCTTGGGCTCTGTTGTTGTCTGTTAGGGCCTCCACATAAAGCTTAGCTCTTTCATTTACTACAGTCTCCTCTGATAGAGCTTCCCCATGCAGTTGTGCCCCTTCTTTCCCTACAGTCCCCTTATTTGTGGCTGAGGTAGCAGTCTCTGTTTTCAATCCCAAAATGTTCTTTAGTTCTTTAGGCTGTTTCAGATTTTTCAGTTCCTCTTCTAAACTCTGTATCCTAGCCTCTGCTGCTTTGACATGCACCTCCCACTTCCTGCTTTCCATATCTATCCTCTCTTCCATTCTCATGCTAAGTTCTTCTAGTTTCTTTTCCCATTCATGATCCCTTTTTATGAGCTCTGCTGCCCAATCTTCCTTTGCAGCTTCCTCCTCCTGTCCCTTGGTTTTTCTTGTTGCTCTCTGACAACCCATTTTTGTTTTATCCTGATTGCCTCAGAGTGGGAAACCTATTGGTTCTGTATGTTAGGCTAGTAGTGTGTATGTCAGAGTGTGGGGGGGAGGTAGTGGAGGAACTGTGGCTATGTGGGAGAGGAGTGGAGAGGGGTGGGGAGGGAGAGGGTGAACGGGGGAGGGGAGGGTGAACGAGGGAGGGGAGGGATCAGGGGAAGAAGTGAGATGTCGGTGGTGAGGGGGGGAGGGAGTGTATGTGTGAGTCTGGATGTGTGTGTGTGTGTGTGTGTGTGTGTGTGTGTGTGTGTGTAATTTTGTGTGGAATTATGTGTGGGTTTATTATGTACTGAAAGGTAG
>NW_027198087.1:0-49665 GCF_038502225.1 Cherax quadricarinatus
TCTGTGTCCATGTATTGTTTGTAATGGCTTGATAAAGCTCCTGGAGAGCGAAACGTTGCCACAATAAATGTCACATTAGTTGCACTTGTGTCCTTTTACTTTACATCATGAGAGGTAATGGAAGCAATCCTATTATCTGTCTCAGTGCTGGAGGCAATGATGTTGGCAGACGTAGGAGTGAAGACCTGATTAACAGGTATAGGTCAGCAATAGAAATAATTAGGAGGAAGGGTGGGAACCCTGTCATATGTGGTATTTTGCCAAGGAGAGGAGTTGGAAATGAATGGTTGTCCAGGGCAATTGGTGTCAATTGCTGGCTGGACAAATACTGTAAGGAAAATGTGATAACATTCATTGACAACTGGGACCTCTTCTATGGCAGAAATGACATGTATGCCAGGGATGTTGTTCACTTATCTAGGTCTGGGGTGGGAGCACTGGCAACTGCAGTGGAGGCTGTTAGGACTTTAAACTATGAATAGTTAGTGGTATGGGTTTTGGCAGGAAAACAGTGAAGTCCCAGTGTAGTAACATTATGAGTTCTAGGGGAACTAGTATTAAGCAGAACGAGGTAGATATTGAAAAGCCAGTGACATTGGGTGATAAGGACAGTAATAGGTTTAGTAGAAAAACAGAAATGAGCAGGAAGGGTAAAGAGAAAGGAGAGTTTTTCAATGTTTAAGAACATAAGAACATAAGAATGTAGGAACACTGCAGAAGGCCTACTGGCCCATACGAGGCAGGTCCTTATCAAAACGACATCTACCTAAAGCTACTCAAGAAATAACTCCCGTACCCCTTAACACCAATCAAACCCAGCCCCTCCCACTCATATATTTGTCCAGTCTCTTCTTAAAGCTACCCAAGGTCCTAACCTCTATCACCCCACTGGGAAGACTGTTCCACGCATCTACAACTCTGTTAGAAAACCAGTACTTACCTATGTCCTTTCTAAATCTAAATTTATCCAACTTAAATCCATTATTCCTGGTTCTTGTGTACGAATGGTATATAATACCGACAAGATGAGAGTAAGACACATGTGCAACATCTGGGTATCTTTATTGTAGACGTTTCGCCATCCAGTGGCTTTATCAAAACAAATTCTAGGACATAACTTGAAGACAGTAGAACTATGTACAGAAGATGAGGTAAGCCACTGGATGGCGAAACGTCTACAATAAAGATACCCAGATGTTGCACATGTGTCTTACTCTCATCTTGTCGGTATTATATACCATTCGTACACAACTTGTCAGACACGGCAACATCATGGAATCTTAATTCTGAGGACATGTACATAACCTTCACGACTACGACAACTACTACTACTACTACTAACCCATCTCTTTGGGAAGGACCTACTTCCACTGGGGAATCCCGCCTACCAGTGAATTTGCCCTCGTCTGCTTCACCTGACGTTACTATATAAGCGCCAGGATTCTTTCTTCTGTTTCAGAATCTCCACGACTATGTTGCTGTTCGCACCTACTCCTAGGTTGAGGGACTGATTACCTCATCTTCTGTACATAGTTCTACTGTCTTCAAGTTATGTCCTAGAATTTGTTTTGATAAAGCCACTGGATGGCGAAACGTCTACAATAAAGATACCCAGATGTTGCACATGTGTCTTACTCTCATTCCTGGTTCTTACCTGGTTCGATACCCTCAGTACTTTATTAATGTCTCCTTTGTTTATGCCCGTCATCCACTTATACACTTCAATGATATCTCCCCTCATTCTACGCCTCTCCAGAGAGTGGAGATTTAAGGCTTTAAGTCTGTATGTTCTCTAATGAGTCTATGTCCATCCTGTAGTAAGGGGACCAAAACTGAGCAGCATAATCCAAATGAGGCCTCACTAGTGATGTATAGAGCTGTAAAATAACTTTTGGACTTCTGTTACTTATACTTCTTGAGATAAATCCAAGTAATCTGTTGGCCTTGTTGCGCACACTGAGGCACTGCTGTCTTGGCTTTAGATTTCTGCTTACCATGACTCCCAAGTCTTTTTCACATTCTGTATGACCAAGCTCTACTTCACCTAGATTATAGCTTCGAGGGTTGTTTTCATTACCAAGGGCAAGTACCTTACACTTATCCACATTAAACTTCATCTGCCATTTCTCAGACCAAGACATTAATTTGTTCAAATCGTCCTGGAGTTCATTGATATCCTCCTCAGAGTGAATTATACGGCCTATCTTTGTATCATCAGCAAACTTACTCATGTCACTAGTAATCCCTTCATCAAGGTCATTAATGTAAATTATGAACAAGAGAGGGCCTAAAACTGATCCTTGTGGAACGCCACTAGTGACTAATCCCCATTCAGATTTCACTCCATTAATGGTAACTCTCTGCTTTCTATTGGTAAGCCATGCCTCAATCCATGCTAGAACTTTACCTCCTATACCATGAGCTGCCACTTTTCTTAAGAGTCTCTTGTGAGGTACTCTGTCGAAGGCTTTACTAAAATCCAAATAAACAATATCATATTCCTTATCACTGTCAACTGCCTCAAATGTTCTATTGAAGTCAGTAAGTTTGTCAGGCAGGAACGACCTCTCGTGAATCCATGCTGAGATTCATTTATCAAGTTATGCTCTTCAAGGTGACTTTTGATAATGTCAGCTATAATTGATTCTAATAACTTGCCCACTATAGATGTCAGGCTTATTGGACGGTAATTTGAAGGAGTGGACTTATCCCCTGATTTGAATATAGGAACCACATTAGCCATCTTCCACATCTCTGGCACAACACTGGTAAGGATGGACGCATTGAATACATTCGTTAATGGCTGACTAAGCTCCATCTTGCATTCCTTAAGTACCCTTGAAAACAACTCATCGGGTCCCGGGGACTTATTTTGTTTCAGTTTGTCTATCTGTTTAATAACCATGTCCCTCGTGACAGTAATATTAGTTAACTTAAATTCATTAGGAACTAAATAATTGTTAATTACTGGAATCTCATTTACATCTTCCTGTGTAAAAACTGACAAAAAATAGTCATTAAATAAGGAACACATTTCCAGTTCATTATCCGTCAGCTGTCCATTCCCAGATTTCAGAGGTCCTACTTTTTCCTTCACCTTCGTCCTATACACTTGAAAGAACCCCTTTGGATTAGTCTTTGATTCATTAGCAACTCTAATTTCATAGTCACGTTTGGCCTCTCTAATCGCCTTTTTTACTTCTCTTTTAAGCTGAACATATTGGTCAGTAAGGTTAACCTCTCCTCTTCTGATGAGCCTATAAATTCCCCTTTTCTCCCCTAATAGATGCTTTAGCCTCCTGTTAACCCATTTGGGATCGTTATTATTAGACCTAATTTCTCTCTGGGGAATGTATATACTCTGGGCACTGTGTACATTATTAAGAAAACAATCATAAAAGCAGATCCCTTCATATTCATAAGTATGATTATCGTCAATAAAATCATTAGCTAGATAACCCCAATCAAGATTAGACAGATGTTCCCTAAGTCCATTATAATCGGCAGAACGAAAATCGGGGATTTTTACTGTATTATCATTATTCTTGCATTCCCATTTAATGCTAAAGGTGATGGATTTGTGATCACTTGCGCCAAGCTCTTCGGTGATCTCCAGATTATTCACGAGTGTTTCCTTATTTGACAAGACTAGGTCTAGCAAATTATTACCCCTTGTAGGTTCAGTTACACTCTGTTTCAGAAAACAGTCCTGAACTGTTTCCATGAAGTCACTGGACTCTAGATTACCTGTCAAAGAATTTCAGTCAATTTGGCTAAAGTTAAAGTCCCCTACTATGACTACGTTACTGTGTCCAGAAGCCCTAACAATTTCGTCCCAAAGAAGTCTCCCTCTATCGTGATCCAAGCCTGGAGGTCGGTATATTACACCTAGAATTAGTTTTTCTTGACCCTCCACGAACTCTACCCAAACAGACTCTGTTACTGCTCCGTCTATTTTTATACCTGTTTTTATGCAACAATTAATATTTTCTCGAACATACAATGCAACTCCTCCCCCCTTCCCATTACATCTATCCACATTGAATAACTTAAATCCCTGAATATTACACTCAGCAGTCATATCCCGACTCTTTAAATCATACCACGTTTCAGTTAATGCAATGATATCAAAGTTCCCAGCACATGCTACCAAACGTAGTTCATTAATTTTATTTCTTGCACTTCGACTGTTAGCATAAAATACCATCATATGTTTTTTCTTCTGCACATTTTTCCTATTCATCTTTGTTTTTACACAATTTCTGAAATTATCATTACCCAGAGTTACTCCATGACAGTTACTATTAAGATTCTTAATATCAGAGCATAAGTCAATATATCCATACTCATTATTAATTATTTCTAAACCCATACCTCTAACTAATCCTAGTTTAAAGTCCTAACAACCCCCTCAACTGAGTCAGCAAGAAAACCCACACCTGCCCTGGATAAGTGAACCCCATCCCTGGCATACATGTCATTTCGGCCATAGAAGTTGTCCCAGTTGTCAATGAATGGTACTGCATTATCCTTACAGTGTTTATCCAGCCAACAATTAATACCAATTGCTCTGGACAACCATTCATTACCAACACCTCTTCTTGGCAAAATGCCACATATAACAGGGCGCCCCCCCTTCTTCCTAATCATGTCTATAGCTGTCCTGAACTTTCTAACTAAATCCTCACTTCTACGCTTGCCTACATCATTGCCTCCAGCACTGAGGCAAATAATAGGATTGATCCCATTACCGTTCATGATGTTGTCAAGCCGGCTAACAATGTCCTCTATCCCAGCCCCAGGAAAGCATACCCTTTGTCTCCTACTCCTGTCCTTCAAGCAGAATGCCCTATCCATGTATCTAACCTGGCTATCCCCAACAACAACAATATTCTTACCTTCCTTGTTGTCGTTCGTCGTGACGATCCCAGTAGTAGACTCACATTCGTCGGGTAGCACCGAGAATGCGTTGGAGGTTTCCACGGGAGTTTCCACAGCAGTCTCTTTCTTCTTCATCGTTTCTGGCTTTCCATTCGTCTTCTTGATCGTCAACTTCGTCGTCCCCTGCTGTCCAGCCACTGACCACGATCCCTTCTTGACCTGAGGACTCGAAACAGGACTACTACGAATCCTCTTGTTTTCCTCGGTCAATCGCCGTATCTCCATCTTCGCTGCCCTCAATTCTTCCTTAAGTTGCTGGCAAAGTTGCTCGATGGAGGGCATCTTGGTTCAGTGCACGGGAGCAAACAAGACACTTCTTCACAGAGTTAAGTACAGGTCAGCACTCAAAGTACAGGTCACCACTCAAGAGCACACAAACAGGTCTTCACAGAGCTAAGTACACGTCACCACTGAGGAGAGGTCTCTGAAGCTGATCTTGACGAGGAACTTACTATGAGGAGAGGTCTCTGAAGCTGATCTTGACGAGGAACTTACTATGAGGAGAGGTCTCTGAAGCTGATCTTGCCGAGGAACTTACTATGAGGAGAGGTCTCTGAAGCTGATCTTGACGAGGAACTTACTATGAGGAGAGGTCTCTGAAGCTGATCTTGACGAGGAACTTACTATGAGGAGAGGTCTCTGAAGCTGATCTTGACGAGGAACTTACTATGAGGAGAGGTCTCTGAAGCTGATCTTGACGAGGAACTTACTATGAGGAGAGGTCTCTGAAGCTGATCTTGATGAGGAACTTACTATGAGGAGAGGTCTCTGAAGCTGATCATGACGAGGAACTTACTATGAGGAGAGGTCTCTGAAGCTGATCTTGACCACCTGAGGTAAGAGAAGATATAAAGTACATAATATGTAAGTGAGTTGATAGTGCTGATAGAAATAGACTGCTTGACATAAGAAGGCAAGAATCAAGGGAACAGAAGTGGAAGCTGAAGACACGGATGAGACATTGGCACGTTAGGAAGTATTTCTTTAGTTTAAAAGTGTGGTGCCTTGGATGAGGCAGTGCTGGACACAGACTCACTAGGATGAGGCAGTGCTGGACACAGACTCACTTGGATGAGGCAGTGCTGGACACAGACTCCCTTGGAGGAGGCAGTGCTGGACACAGACTCACTTGGATGAGGCAGTGCTGGACACAGACTCACTTGGATGAGGTAGTGCTGGACACAGACTCACTTGGATGAGGCAGTGCTGGACACAGACTCTCTTGGATGAGACAGTGCTGGACACATACTCACTTGGATGAGGCAGTGCTGGACACAGACTCACTTGGATGAGACAGTGCTGGACTCAGACTCACTTGGATGAGGTAGTGCTGGACACAGACTCACTTGGATGAGGCAGTGCTGGACACAGACTCACTTGGATGAGACAGTGCTGGACACATACTCACTTGGATGAGGCAGTGCTGGACACAGACTCACTTGGATGAGACAGTGCTGGACTCAGACTCACTTGGATGAGGTAGTGCTGGATACAGACTCACTTGGATGAGGCAGTGCTGGACACAGACTCACTTGGATAAGGCAGTGCTGGACTCATACTCACTTGGATGAGGCAGTGCTGGACACAGACTCACTTGGATGAGGCAGTTCTGGACTCATACTCACTTGGATGAGGTAGTGCTGGACACAGACTCACTTGGATGAGGCAGTGCTGGACACAGACTCACTTGGATAAGGCAGTGCTGGACTCATACTCACTTGGATGAGGCAGTGCTGGACACAGACTCACTTGGATGAGGCAGTTCTGGACTCATACTCACTTGGATGAGGTAGTGCTGGACACAGACTCACTTGGATGAGGCAGTGCTGGACTCATACTCACTTGGATGAGGCAGTGCTGGACACACTAACTTGGATGAGGCAGTTCTAGACTCATACTCACTTGGATGAGGCAAGAGAAGATATAAAGTACATAATATGTAAGTGAGTTGATAGTGCTGATAGAAATAGACTGCTTGACATAAGAAGGCAAGAATCAAGGGAACAGAAGTGGAAGCTGAAGACACGGATGAGACATTGGCACGTTAGGAAGTATTTCTTTAGTTTAAAAGTGTGGTGCCTTGGATGAGGCAGTGCTGGACACAGACTCACTAGGATGAGGCAGTGCTGGACACAGACTCACTTGGATGAGGCAGTGCTGGACACAGACTCACTTGGATGAGGTAGTGCTGGACACAGACTCACTTGGATGAGGCAGTGCTGGACACAGACTCACTTGGATGAGACAGTGCTGGACACATACTCACTTGGATGAGGCAGTGCTGGACACAGACTCACTTGGATGAGACAGTGCTGGACTCAGACTCACTTGGATGAGGTAGTGCTGGATACAGACTCACTTGGATGAGGCAGTGCTGGACACAGACTCACTTGGATAAGGCAGTGCTGGACTCATACTCACTTGGATGAGGCAGTGCTGGACACAGACTCACTTGGATGAGGCAGTTCTGGACTCATACTCACTTGGATGAGGTAGTGCTGGACACAGACTCACTTGGATGAGGCAGTGCTGGACTCATACTCACTTGGATGAGGCAGTGCTGGACACACTAACTTGGATGAGGCAGTTCTAGACTCATACTCACTTGGATGAGGCAGTGCTGGACACAGACTCACTTGGGTGAAGCAGTGCCGCACACAGACTCACTTGGGTGAGGCAGCGCTGAACACAGAATCACTTGGATGAAGCAGTGCTGGACACAGACTCACTTGGACGAGACAGTGCTGGACACAGACTCACTTGGATGAGACAGTGCTGGACACAGAATCACTTGGATGAAGCAGTGCTGGACACAGACTCACTTGGACGAGACAGTGCTGGACACAGACTCACTTGGATGAGACAGTGCTGGACACAGACTCACTTGGATGAGACAGTGCTGGACACAGACTCACTTGGATGAGACAGTGCTGGACACAGTCTCAATACACAGCTTGAAAAATGATATAATATAAGCCATGAGGCAGAAGTCAATAATGGTGATTAAGGTAGTGGAAGAGGAGGAGTTAACAGCGCATACAGCTTGATGAGTTAATATATATGTCTAACCTTTCTCAGTGTCCCAGCAGTGAGTTTCTTTGTGTCACAGCAGTGAGTTTCTCAGTGTCCCAGCAGTGAGTTTCTTAGTGTCCCAGCAGTGAGTTTCTCAGTGTCCCAGCAGTGATTTTCTCAGTGAACGAGAATATTTTATTTGCTATTGTACAATGTATTCACTGAGCGTTGTATTGCAGGATAACACAGACACACACTGTGAAGGATAACACTGACACACTCTGTGAAGGATAACACTGACACACACTGTGAAGGATATCACAGACACACTGTGAAGGATATCACAGACACACACTGTGAAGGATAACACAGACGCACACTGTGAAGGATAATACAGACACACACTGTGAAGGATATCACAGACACACTATGAAGGATATCACAGACACACACTGTGAAGGATATCACAGACACACACTGTGAAGGATATCACAGAAACACACTGTGAAGGATAACACAGACACACACTGTGAAGGATATCACAGAAGCACACTGTGAAGGATAACACAGACACATACTGTGAAGGATAACACAGACACTTACTGTGAAGGGTAACACAGACACACACTGTGAAGGACAACACAGACACACACGGTGAAGAATAACACAGACACACTATGAAGGATATCACAGACACACACTGTGAAGGATATCACAGAAACACACTGTGAAGGATAACACAGACACACACTGTGAAGGATAACACAGACACACACTGTGAAGGATAACACAGACACACACTGTGAAGGATAACACAGACACACACTGTGAAGGATAACACAGACACACACTGTCAAGGATAACACAGACACACACTGTGAAGGATAACACAGACACACACTGTCAAGGATAACACAGACACACACTGTGAAGGATAACACAGACACACACTGTGAAGGATATCACAGACACACACTGTGAAGGATATCACAGACACACACTGTCAAGGATAACACAGACACACACTGTGAAGGGATGTAGAGACACAAGTAAACAGGATGTCAAACATCCTGTTATCAGTAATAACACACTAACATCTATCTGCAGCATACAATATACATTCCATTGGTTATTTTAATTAGTTTCAGCTGTTACAGTTTTCTGTTTAAATACAAAGGTACATTATATGATTACCTGGAGAGAGTTCCGGGGGTCAACGCCCCCGCGGCCCGGTCTGTGACCAGGCCTAACACAGATTTTATGATGGAGTTGAATGGAAAATTTCAGTTATGGAAAGATATACTTTATCAGTGACCGGATGTGAGTGTTTACCACAACAAAAATATATTACCACAGTACTTACACTACACTGTGAGACTACACTGATCTATATACACTACACTGTGAGACTACACTGATCTATATACACTACACTGTGAGACTACACTGATCTATATACACTACACTGTGAGACTACACTGATCTATATACACTACACTGTGAGACTACACTGATCTATATACACTACACTGTGAGACTACACTGATCTATATAAACTACACTGTGAGACTACACTGACCTATATACACTACACTGTGAGACTACACTGATCTATATACACTACACTGTGAGACTACACTGATCTATATACACTACACTGTGAGACTACACTGATCTATATACACTACACTGTGAGACTACACTGACCTATATACACTACACTGTGAGACTACACTGATCTATATACACTACACTGTGAGACTACACTGATCTATATACACTACACTGTGAGACTACACTTATCTATATACACTACACTGTGAGACTACACTGATCTATATACACTACACTGTGAGACTACACTGATCTATATACACTACACTGTGAGACTACACTGATCTATATACACTACACTGTGAGACTACACTGATCTATATACACTACACTGTGAGACTACACTGAACTATATACACTACACTGTGAGACTACATTGACCTATATACACTACACTGTGAGACTACACTGATCTATATACACTACACTGTGAGACTACACTGATCTATATACACTACACTGTGAGACTACACTGATCTATATACACTACACTGTGAGACTACACTGACCTATATACACTACACTGTGAGACTACACTGATCTATATACACTACACTGTGAGACTACACTGATCTATATACACTACACTGTGAGACTACACTTATCTATATACACTACACTGTGAGACTACACTGATCTATATACACTACACTGTGAGACTACACTGATCTATATACACTACACTGTGAGACTACACTGATCTATATACACTACACTGTGAGACTACACTGATCTATATACACTACACTGTGAGACTACACTGATCTATATACACTACACTGTGAGACTACACTGATCTATATACACTACACTGAGAGACTACACTGATCTATATACACTACACTGTGAGACTACACTGATCTATATACACTACACTGTGAGACTACACTGATCTATATACGCTACACTGTGAGACTACACTGATCAATATACACTACACTGTGTGACTACACTGATCTGTATACACTACACTGTGAGACTACACTGATCTATATACATTACACTGTGAGACTACACTGATCTATATACACTACAGTGAGACTACACTGATCTATATACACTACACTGTAAGACTACACTGATCTATATACACTACACTGTGAGACTACACTGATCTATATACACTACACTGTGAGACTACACTGATCTATATACACTACACTGTGAGACTACACTGATCTGTATACACTACACTGTGAGACTACACTGATCAATATACACTACACTGTGAGACTACACTGATCTGTATACACTACACTGTGAGACTACACTGATCTATATACACTACACTGTGAGACTACACTGATCTATATACACTACACTGAGACTACACTGATCTATATACACTACACTGTAAGACTACACTGATCTATATACACTACACTGTGAGACTACACTGATCTATATACACTACACTGTAAGACTACACTGATCTATATACACTACACTGTGAGACTACACTGATCTATATACACTACACTGTGAGTCTACACTGATCTATATACACTACACTGAGACTACACTGATCTATATACACTACACTGTGAGACTACACTGATCAATATACACTACACTGTGAGACTACACTGATCTGTATACACTACACTGTGAGACTACACTGATCTATATACACTACACTGTGAGACTACACTGATCTATATACACTACACTGAGACTACACTGATCTATATACACTACACTGTAAGACTACACTGATCTATATACACTACACTGTGAGACTACACTGATCTATATACACTACACTGTAAGACTACACTGATCTATATACACTACACTGTGAGACTACACTGATCTATATACACTACACTGTGAGTCTACACTGATCTATATACACTACACTGAGACTACACTGATCTATATACACTACACTGTGAGACTACACTGATCTGTATACACTACACTGTGAGACTACACTGATCTATATACACTACACTGTGAGACTACACTGATCTATATACACTACACTGAGACTACACTGATCTATATACACTACACTGTGAGACTACACTGATCAATATACACTACACTGTGAGACTACACTGATCTATATACACTACACTGTGAGACTACACTGATCTATATACCCTATACTGTGAGGCTACACTGATCTATATACCCTATACTGTGAGACTTCACTGATCTATATACACTACACTGTGAGGCTACACTGATCTATATACACTACACTGTGAGACTACACTGATCTATATACACTACACTGTGAGACTACACTGATCTATATACACTACACTGTGAGACTACACTGATCTATTTACACTATATTGTGAGGCTACACTGATCTATGTACATTACACTGTGAGACTACACTGATCTATGTACACTTCACTGTGAGACTACACTGATCTATGTACACTACACTGTGAGGCTACACTGATCTACATACACTACACTCTGAGACTACACTGATCTATGTACACTACACTGTGAGACTACACTGATCAATATACACTACACTGTGAGACTACACTGATCTATATACACTACACTGTGAGGCTACACTGATCTATATACCCTATACTGTGAGACTTCACTGATCTATATACACTACACTGTGAGGCTACACTGATCTATATACCCTATACTATGAGACTACACTGATCTACATACACTACACTGTGAAAATACACTGATCTATATACGCTACAGTGTGAAACTACACTGATCTATATACGCTACAGTGTTAGACTATACTGATCTATATACACTACACTCTGAGACTACACCGATCAATATACACTACACTGTTAGACTACACTGATCTATATACACTACACTGTGAGATTACGCTGATCTATATACACTACACTGTGAGATTACACTGATCTATAAACACTACACTGTGAGACTACACAGATCCATATACACTACACTGTGAGACTACGCTGATCAATATATACTACACTGTGAGATTACACTGATCTATATACACTACACTGTGAGAATACACATATCTATATACACTACACTACACTATGAGACTACACTGATCTATATGCACCACACTGTGAGACTACACTGATCTGTACGCACTACACTGGGAGACTACACTGATCTATATACACTGCACTGCAAGACTACACTGATCTATATACACTACTCCGTGAGACTACACTGATCTATATACACTGCACTGTGAGACTACACTGATCTATATACACTACTCTGTGAGACTGCACTGATCTATGTACTACTACACTGTGAAGCTACACTAATCTATATACACTATACTGTGAGGCTACACTAATCTATATACACTACACTGTGAGGCTACTCTAATCTATATACACTACACTGTGAGGCTACACTAATCTTTATACACTACACTGTGAGGCTACACTAATCTATATACACTACACTGTGAAGCTACACTGATCTATATTCACTACACTGTGAAGCTACTCTGATCTATATTCACTACAGTGTGAGACTACACTTGTTTAGAAAATTTTTCTAGAAATTGGAATATCGGTCCCCTTCAGCCCCTTTCAGGCCCCCAGATGGACTTGCGTGACTCAGCCCTCCTGGAAGAGGCAAACGGCGTCTTGCTTCCGATCAGTAATTGATTCCATATTAAGGTTCCAGTGTGTCCCAAGGTGTGGTCACGTCGCCTGCTTCTGCACCACAGTGTTCACTGCAATAGGAGTAATAATGAAAAGAGAAACAAGACTCTTTTTATCTTGGTAGGAAAAGTACAGGAAAACCCTGCATCACCTTGTTGCAATGTGGGACAATAATGAACTCTCGTTGATCGAAAGATATCAAGAAATCTATCATCTGTAATTAAACTGTGACGATGTCAAGCAAGAAGGGAAATTATGCTGAAGTAGGCGATCTGAGGTCGTGCCCCAGTGCGAAGCTGCTGCAGTGGGCAGGTTGCTTTAAGAACTTGTATGGGAAGCGTGTTTTGCCTGAGTATTGACCTTAACAAAAGAACTATATTGCAATGCGTTTTCGACCTTTTAGACAATCTCAACAATTCGCAGTAAACTAAGGACCCAGTGAAGTGAGACAGACCTTCCTCTTGTGGAATACCGTGAAGTGAAGAACAGTGTAGTGTAACAGTGTAGGTTGTGAGCAATCTTGTGGAATACCGTGAAGTGAACAACAGTGTAGTGTAACAGTGTAGGTTGTGAACAATCTTGTGGAATACCGTGAAGTGAAGAACAGTGTAGTGTAACAGTGTAGGTTATGAACAATATTGACAGAGAGACAGTAAAACTTCTTCATTTAATACACTGATACCAGATTACTTCCATGCCATAAGCCAGGGATAAATTTTTGGGTCCGATAAAATACCCAAATATATCTAGTGAGTTATGAACCTAGTTAGGTCGGCTGCGCAGAAGACAGGTATTTCATACCTTACCTTGAGTTACCATAATAACACACGATCGGAGGGCCACTGAGCCCAAAAAGAATAAATTTATTCAGCATTCAGTTATCAACATGAAATGCTGATCCATACGCTCCTCTGGGGCAATTATTATCTCATTAATTAAATTTCCCACAGCCGGAGGGTTGGAGTTTGTGGCTCTTCAAAGGAACTTCCCGGTGATGATTGTGCGGACGTTCAGCCGTCACTAAGCTAGTAACTACCTAGTCTCTAGAAGCTGTAATCCATTACTACACTGATCTATATACACTACACTGTGAGGCTACATTGATCTATATACACTACACTGTGAGGCTATATTGATCTATATACACTACACTGTGAGGCTACATTGATCTATGTACACTACACTGTGAGGCTACATTGATCTATATACACTACACTGTGAGGCTACATTGATCTATATACACTACACTGTGAGGCTACATTGATCTACATACACTACACTGTGAGGCTACATTGATATGTATACTACAGTGGGGTTGTTAGGGTTGGTACCACCCAGGGCGCCATCTTTGGTGTCACCCTCATGAAATCCAAGGGCGGGGGGATGGGGGGAGTGAACTTCAGTTACGTCACTACTGCATGACCTGTTACGTCACTACTAAATGACCAGTTACGTCACTACTGCATGACCTGTTACGTCACTACTACATTACCAGTTACGTCACTACTGCATGATTAAACCATACCCCCGGCCGGGATTGAACCCGCGGTCATAGAGTCTCAAAACTCCAGCCCGTCGCGTTAGCCACTAGACCAGCTAGCCACAATAAGATTCATCCAACTAGGTATATTTCTACACCATAGGAAGGTTAGCACAGGCACCTCTGTGACCACAAATGCAAGTTTTTACAGACGAATCTCCAATCGTGTCATTACGATTTCTTGAGTCATGTTGACGGCAGTGAAGGGACTTGAGCTAGAGTTCGTCACGACCACGCTAGCTGGAGATTCATCTGTAAAAACTTGCATTTGTGGTCACAGAGGTGCCTGTGCTAACCTTCCTATGGTGTAGAAATATACCTAGTTGGATGAATCTTATTGTGGCTAGCTGGTCTAGTGGCTAACGCGACGGGCTGGAGTTTTGAGACTCTATGACCGCGGGTTCAATCACGGCCGGGGGTATGGTTTGTTTGCAATCATGTCATTACGATTTCTTGAGTCATGTTGACGGCAGTGAAGGGACTTGAGCTAGAGTTCGTCACGACCACGCTAGCTGGAGATTCGTCTGTAAAAACTTGCATTTGTGGTCACAGAGGTGCCTGTGCTAACCTTCCTATGGTGTAGAAATATACCTAGTTGGATGAATCTTATTGTGGCTAGCTGGTCTAGTGGCTAACGCGACGGGCTGGAGTTTTGAGACTCTATGACCGAGGGTTCAATCCCGGCCGGGGGTATGGTTTGTTTGCAATCGTGTCATTACGATTTCTTGAGTCATGTTGACGGCAGTGAAGGGACTTGAGCTAGAGTTCGTCACGACCACGCTAGCTGGAGATTCGTCTGTAAAAACTTGCATTTGTGGTCACAGAGGTGCCTGTGCTAACCTTCCTATGGTGTAGAAATATACCTAGTTGGATGAATCTTATTGTGGCTAGCTGGTCTAGTGGCTAACGCGACGGGCTGGAGTTTTGAGACTCTATGACCGCGGGTTCAATCACGGCCGGGGGTATGGTTTGTTTGCAATCATGTCATTACGATTTCTTGAGTCATGTTGACGGCAGTGAAGGGACTTGAGCTAGAGTTCGTCACGACCACGCTAGCTGGAGATTCGTCTGTAAAAACTTGCATTTGTGGTCACAGAGGTGCCTGTGCTAACCTTCCTATGGTGTAGAAATATACCTAGTTGGATGAATCTTATTGTGGCTAGCTGGTCTAGTGGCTAACGCGACGGGCTGGAGTTTTGAGACTCTATGACCGCGGGTTCAATCCCGGCCGGGGGTATAGTTTGTTTGCAATCGTGTCATTACGATTTCTTGAGTCACTGCATGATTAGTTACGTCACTACTGCATGACCAGTTACGTCACCACTGCATGACCAGTTACGTCACTACTGCATGACCCGTTACGTCACCACTGCATGACCAGTTATGTCACTACTGCATGACCAGTTACATCACTACTGCATGACCAGTTACGTCACTACTGAATGACCAGTTACGTCACTACTGCATGACCAGTTACGTCACTACTGCATGACCAGTTACGTCACCACTGCATGACCAGTTATGTCACTACTGCATGACCAGTTACGTCACTACTGCATGACCAGTTACGTCACAACTGCATGACCAGTTACGTCACTACTGCATGACCAGTTACGTCACTACTGCATGACCAGTTACGTCACTGCTGCATGACCAGTTACGTCACTACTGCATGACCAGTTACGTCACTACTGCATGACCAGTTACGTCACTACTGCATGACCAGTTACGTCACTACTGCATGACCAGTTACGTCACTACTGCATGACCAGTTACGTAACTACTGCATGACCAGTTACGTCACTACTGCATGACCAGTTACGTCACTACTGCATGACCAGTTACGTCACTACTGCATGACCAGTTACGTCACTACTGCATGACCAGTTATGTCACTACTGCATGACCAGTTACGTCACTACTGCATGATCAGTTACGTCACTACTGCATGACCAGTTACGTCACTACTGCATGACCAGTTACGTCACTACTGCATGACCAGTTACGTCACTACTGCATGACCAGTTACGTCACTACTGCATGACCAGTTACGTCACTACTGCATGACCAGTTACGTCACTACTGCATGACCATTTACGTCACTACTGCATGACCAGTTACGTCACTACTGCATGAGCACTTACGTCACTACTGCATGACCAGTTACGTCACTACTGCATGACCAGTTATGTCACTACTGCATGACCAGTTACGTCACTACTGCAAGATCGGTTACGTCACTACTGCATGACCAGTTACGTCACTACTGCATGACCAGTTACGTCACTACTGCATGACCAGTTACGTCACTACTGCATGACCAGTTACGTCACTACTGCATGACCAGTTACGTCACTACTGCATGATCAGTTACGTCACTACTGCATGACCAGTTACGTCACTACTGCATGACCAGTTACGTCACTACTGCATGACCAGTTACGTCACTACTGCATGACCAGTTACGTCACTACTGCATGACCACTTACGTCACTACTGCATGACCAGTTACGTCACTACTGCATGACCAATTACGTCACTACTTCATGACCAATTACGTCACTACTGAATGACCAGTTACGTCACTACTGCATGACCAGTTACGTCACTACTGCATGACCAGTTACGTCACTACTGCATGACCAATTACGTCACTACTGCATGACCAGTTACGTCACTACTGCATGACCAGTTACGTCACTACTGCATGACCAGTTACGTCACTACTGCATGACCAGTTACGTCACTACTGCATGACCAGTTACGTCACTACTGCATGACCAGTTACGTCACTACTGCATGACCAGTTACGTCACTACTGCATGACCAGTTACGTCACTACTGCATGACCAGTTACGTCACTACTGCATGACCAGTTACGTCACTACTGCATGACCAGTTACGTCACTACTGCATGACCAGTTACGTCACTACTGCATGACCAGTTACGTCACTACTGCATGACCAGTTACGTCACTACTGCATGACCAGTTACGTCACTACTGCATGACCAGTTACGTCACTACTGCATGAGCAGTTACGTCACTACTGCATGACCAGTTACGTCACTACTGCATGACCAGTTACGTCACTACTGCATGACCAGTTACGTCACTACTGCATGACCAGTTACGTCACTACTGCATGACCAGTTACGTCACGTCACTACTGCATGACCAGTTACGTCACTACTGCATGACCAATTACGTCACTACTGCATGACCAGTTACGTCACTACTGCATGACCAGTTACGTCACTACTGCATGACCAGTTACGTCACTACTGCATGACCAGTTACGTCACTACTGCATGACCAGTTACGACACTACTGCATGACCAGTTACGTCACTACTGCATGACCAGTTACGACTCTACTGCATGACCAGTTACGTCACTACTGCATGACCAGTTACGACACTACTGCATGACCAGTTACGTCACTACTGCATGATCAGTTACGTCACTACTGCATGACCAGTTACGTCACTACTGCATGACCAGTTACGTCACTACTGCATGACAAATAACTAATGTTTAACAATAAGAACGTTTATGGGCCATAAACTGAACAGGAGAAAACTTCTCAACTTTATTAATGATAAAATAAATAATGGAAGTAATATTGAGGAAACAAACTTAAATATCACTTTGAGTACAACAACACATCCTACATTATTATTGAGTACAACAACACATCCAACATTATTATTGAGTACAACAACACATCCAACATTATTATTGAGTCACTACATTATTATTGAGTACAACAAAACAGTCACATACATTATTATTGAGTACAACAACACATCCTACATTATTATTGAGTACAACAACACATCCTACATTATTATTGAGTAAAACAACACATCCTACATTATTATTGAGTACAACAACACATCCAACATTATTATTATTGAGTACAACAACACATCCAACATTATTATTGAGTACAACAACACATCCTACATTATTATTGAGTACAACAACACATCCTACATTATTATTGAGTACAACAACACATCCTACATTATTATTATTGAGTACAACAACACATCCAACATTATTATTATTGAGTACAACAACACATCCAACATTATTATTGAGTACAACAACACATCCTACATTATTATTGAGTACAACAACACATCCTACATTATTATTGAGTACAACAACACATCCTACATTATTATTATTGAGTACAACAACACATCCTACATTATTATTGAGTACAACAACACATCCAACATTATTATTGAGTACAACAACACATCCAACATTATTATTGAGTACAACAACACATCCTACTTTATTATTGAGTACAACAACACATCCTACATTATTATTATTGAGTACAACAACACATCCAACATTATTATTATTGAGTACAACAACACATCCAACATTATTATTGAGTACAACAACACATCCTACATTATTATTGAGTACAACAACACATCCTACATTATTATTGAGTACAACAACACATCCTACATTATTATTGAGTACAACAACACATCCAACATTATTATTGAGTACAACAACACATCCTACATTATTATTGAGTACAACAACACATCCTACATTATTATTGAGTACAACAACACATCCTACATTATTATTGAGTACAACAACACATCCTACATTATTATTGAGTACAACAACACATCCTACATTATTATTGAGTACAACAACACATCCTACATTATTATTGAGTACAACAACACATCCTACATTATTATTGAGTACAACAACACATCCTACATTATTATTGAGTACAACAACACATCCAACATTATTATTGAGTACAACAACACATCCAACATTATTATTGAGTACAACAACACATTTAACATTATTATTATTGAGTACAACAACACATCCAACATTATTATTGAGTACAACAACACATCCAACATTATTATTATTGAGTACAACAACACATCCAACATTATTATTGAGTACAACAACACATCCTACATTATTATTGAGTACAACAACACATCCTACATTATTATTGAGTACAACAACACATCCTACATTATTATTACTGAGTACAACAACACATCCTACATTATTATTGAGTACAACAACACATCCAACATTATTATTGAGTACAACAACACATCCAACATTATTATTGAGTACAACAACACATCCAACATTATTATTGAGTACAACAACACATCCAACATTATTATTGAGTACAACAACACATCCAACATTATTATTGAGTACAACAACACATCCAACATTATTATTGAGTACAACAACACATCCTACATTATTATTGAGTACAACAACACATCCTACATTATTATTGAGTACAACAACACATCCTACATTATTATTGAGTACAACAACACATCCTACATTATTATTGAGTACAACAACACATCCTACATTATTATTGAGTACAACAACACATCCAACATTATTATTGAGTACAACAACACATCCAACATTATTATTGAGTACAACAACACATCCTACATTATTATTGAGTACAGCAACACATCCTACATTATTATTGAGTACAACAACACATCCTACATTATTATAGAGTACAACAACACATCCTACATTATTATTGAGTACAACAACACATATAACATTATTATTGAGTACAACAACACATCCAACATTATTATTGAGTACAACAACACATCCAACATTATTATTGAGTACAACAACACATCCAACATTATTATTGAGTACAACAACACATCCTACATTATTATTGAGTACAACAACACATCCAACATTATTATTGAGTACAACAACACATCCTACATTATTATTGAGTACAACAACACATCCTACATTATTATTGAGTACAACAACACATCCAACATTATTATTGAGTACAACAACACATCCTACATTATTATTGAGTACAACAACACATCCTACATTATTATTGAGTACAACAACACATCCTACATTATTATTGAGTACAACAACACATCCAACATTATTATTGAGTACAACAACACATCCTACATTATTATTGAGTACAACAACACATCCAACATTATTATTGAGTACAACAACACATCCTACATTATTATTGAGTACAACTACACATCCTACATTATTATTGAGTACAACAACACATCCAACATTATTATTGAGTACAACAACACATCCTACATTATTATTGAGTACAACAACACATCCTACATTATTATTGAGTACAACAACACATCCTACATTATTATTGAGTACAACAACACATCCAACATTATTATTGAGTACAACAACACATCCTACATTATTATTGAGTACAACAACACATCCAACATTATTATTGAGTACAACAACACATCCTACATTATTATTGAGTACAACAACACATCCTACATTATTATTGAGTACAACAACACATCCAACATTATTATTGAGTACAACAACACATCCTACATTATTATTATTGAGTACAACAACACATCCTACTTTATTATTGAGTACAGCAACACATCCAACATTATTATTGAGTACAACAACACATCCTACATTATTATTGAGTACAACAACACATCCTACATTATTATTGAGTACAACAACACATCCTACATTATTATTGAGTACAACAACACATCCTACATTATTATTGAGTACAACAACACATCCAACATTATTATTGAGTACAACAACACATCCTACATTATTATTGAGTACAACAACACATCCTACATTATTATTGAGTACAACAACACATCCTACATTATTATTGAGTACAACAACACATCCAACATTATTATTGAGTACAACAACACATCCAACATTATTATTGAGTACAACAACACATCCTACATTATTATTGAGTACAACAACACATCCTACATTATTATAGAGTTCAACAACACATCCTACATTATTATTGAGTACAACAACACATCCTACATTATTATTGAGTACAACAACACATCCTACATTATTATTGAGTACAACAACACATATAACATTATTATTGAGTACAACAACACATCCAACATTATTATTGAGTACAACAACACATATAACATTATTATTGAGTACAACAACACATCCAACATTATTATTGAGTACAACAACACATCCTACATTATTATTGAGTACAACAACACATCCTACATTATTATTGAGTACAACAACACATCCTACATTATTATTATTGAGTACAACAACACATCCTACTATATTATTGAGTACAACAACACATCCTACATTATTATTATTGAGTACAACAACACATCCTACTATATTATTGAGTACAACAACACATCCAACATTATTATTGAGTACAACAACACATCCTACAATATTATTGAGTACAACAACACATATAACATTATTATTGAGTACAACAACACATCCAACATTATTATTATTGAGTACAACAACACATCCAACATTATTACTGAGTACAACAACACATCCAACATTATTATTGAGTACAACAACACATCCAACATTATTACTGAGTACAACAACACATCCAACATTATTATTGAGTACAACAACACATCCTACATTATTATTGAGTACAACAACACATATAACATTATTATTGAGTACAACAACACATCCAACATTATTATTGAGTACAACAACACATCCAACATTATTATTGAGTACAACAACACATCCTACATTATTATTGAGTACAACAACACATCCAACATTATTATTGAGTACAACAACACATCCAACATTATTATTGAGTACAACAACACATCCAACATTATTATTGAGTACAACAACACATCCTACATTATTATTGAGTACAACAACACATCCTACATTATTATTGAGTACAACAACACATCCAACATTATTATTATTGAGTACAACAACACATCCAACATTTTTATTGAGTACAACAAGACATCCTACATTATTATTATTGAGTACAACAACACATCCAACATTATTATTATTGAGTACAACAACACATCCAACATTATTATTATTGAGTACAACAACACATCCTACTTTATTATTGAGTACAGCAACACATCCAACATTATTATTGAGTACAACAACACATCCTACATTATTATTGAGTACAACAACACATCCAACATTATTATTGAGTACAACAACACATCCTACATTATTATTGAGTACAACAACACATCCAACATTATTATTGAGTACAACAACACATCCTACATTATTATTGAGTACAACAACACATCCTACATTATTATTGAGTACAACAACACATCCTACATTATTATTGAGTACAACAACACATCCTACATTATTATTGAGTACAACAACACATCCTACATTATTATTGAGTACAACAACACATCCTACATTATTATTGAGTACAACAACACATATAACATTATTATTGAGTACAACAACACATCCAACATTATTATTGAGTACAACAACACATCCTACATTATTATTGAGTACAACAACACATCCTACATTATTATTGAGTACAACAACACATCCTACATTATTATTGAGTACAACAACACATCCAACATTATTATTGAGTACAACAACACATCCTACATTATTATTGAGTACAACAACACATCCTACATTATTATTGAGTACAACAACACATCCAACATTATTATTGAGTACAACAACACATCCAACATTATTATTGAGTACAACAACACATCCAACATTATTATTGAGTACAACAACACATCCAACATTATTATTGAGTACAACAACACATCCAACATTATTATTGAGTACAACAACACATCCAACATTATTATTGAGTACAACAACACATCCAACATTATTATTGAGTACAACAACACATCCAACATTATTATTGAGTACAACAACACATCCAACATTATTATTGAGTACAACAACACATCCAACATTATTATTGAGTACAACAACACATCCTACATTATTATTGAGTACAACAACACATCCAACATTATTATTGAGTACAACAACACATCCAACATTATTATTGAGTACAACAACACATCCAACATTATTATTGAGTACAACAACACATCCAACATTATTATTGAGTACAACAACACATCCTACATTATTATTGAGTACAACAACACATCCTACATTATTATTGAGTACAACAACACATCCAACATTATTATTGAGTACAACAACACATCCTACATTATTATTGAGTACAACAACACATCCAACATTATTATTGAGTACAACAACACATTCTACATTATTATTGAGTACAACAACACATCCTACATTATTATTATTGAGTAGAACAACACATCCTACTATATTATTGAGTACAACAACACATCCAACATTATTATTGAGTACAACAACACATCCAACATTATTATTGAGTACAACAACACATCCTACATTATTATTATTGAGTACAACAACACATCCAACATTATTATTGAGTACAACAACACATCCAACATTATTATTGAGTACAACAACACATCCAACATTATTACTGAGTACAACAACACATCCTACATTATTATTGAGTACAACAACACATCCTACATTATTATTATTGAGTACAACAACACATCCTACATTATTATTGAGTACAACAACACATCCTACATTATTGTTATTGAGTACAACAACACATCCTACATTATTATTGAGTACAACAACACATCCTACATTATTATTATTGAGTACAACAACACATCCTACATTATTATTATTGAGTACAACAACACATCCAACATTGTTATTGAGTACAACAACACATCCTACATTATTATTATTGAGTACAACAACACATCCTACATTATTATTATTGAGTACAACAACACATCCAACATTATTACTGAGTACAACAACACATCCAAAATTATTATTGAGTACAACAACACATCCAACATTATTATTGAGTACAACAACACATCCTACATTATTATTATTGAGTACAACAACACATCCTACATTATTATTATTGAGTACAACAACACATCCAACATTATTACTGAGTACAACAACACATCCAAAATTATTATTGAGTACAACAACACATCCTACATTTATTATTGAGTACTGCAACACATCCTACATTTATTATTGAGTACAACAACACATCCTACATTATTATTATTGAGTACAACAACACATCCAACATTATTATTGAGTACAACAACACGTCCAACATTATTATTGAGTACAACAACACATCCTACATTATTATTGAGTACAACAACACATCCTACATTATTACTGAGTACAACAACACATCCAACATTATTACTGAGTACAACAACACATCCAACATTATTACTGAGTACAACAACACATCCAACATTATTACTGAGTACAACAACACATCCAACATTATTACTGAGTACAACAACACATCCAACATTATTATTGAGTACAACAACACATCCAACATTATTATTGAGTACAACAACACATCCAACATTATTACTGAGTACAACAACACATCCAACATTATTATTGAGTACAACAACACATCCAACATTATTACTGAGTACAACAACACATCCAACATTATTATTGAGTACAACACATCCAACATTATTATTGAGTACAACAACACATCCAACATTATTATTGAGTACAACAACACATCCAACATTATTACTGAGTACAACAACACATCCAACATTATTATTGAGTACAACAACACATCCAACATTATTATTATTGAGTACAACAACACATCCAACATTATTATTATTGAGTACAACAACACATCCAACATTATTACTGAGTACAACAACACATCCAACATTATTATTATTGAGTACAACAACACATCCAACATTTATATTGAGTACAGCAACACATACAACATTATTATTATTGAGTACAACAACACATCCAACATTGAGTACAACAACACATCCTACATTTATTATTGAGTACAGCAACACATCCAACATTATTATTGAGTACAACAACACATCCAACATTGAGTACAACAACACATCCTACATTTATTATTGAGTACAGCAACACATCCAACATTATTATTGAGTACAACAACACATCCAACATTGAGTACAACAACACATCCAACATTTATTATTGAGTACAGCAACACATCCAACATTATTATTGAGTACAACAACACATCCAACATTGAGTACAACAACACATCCTACATTTATTATTGAGTACAACAACACATCCTACATTTATTATTGAGTACAACAACACATCCTACATTTATTATTGAGTACAACAACACATCCAACATTTATTATTGAGTACAACAACACATCCTACATTTATTATTGAGTACAACAACACATCCTACATTTATTATTGAGTACAACAACACATCCTACATTTATTATTGAGTACAACAACACATCCAACATTTATTATTGAGTACAACAACACATCCTACATTTATTATTGAGTACAGCAACACATCCTACATTTATTATTGAGTACAATAACACATCCTACATTTATTATTGAGTACAACAACACATCCAACAGTTATTATTGAGTACTGCAACACATCCAACAGTTTTTATTGAGTACAGCAACACATCCTACATTTATTATTGAGTACAATAACACATCCTACATTTATTATTGAGTACAACAACACATCCTACATTTATTATTGAGTACAGCAACACATCCAACAGTTTTTATTGAGTACAGCAACACATCCTACATTTATTATTGAGTACAATAACACATCCTACATTTATTATTGAGTACAACAACACATCCTACATTATTATTGAGTACAACAACACATCCTACATTTATTTTTGAGTACAGCAACGCATCCTACATTTATTATTGAGTACAACAACACATCCTACATTTATTATTGAGTACTGCAACACATCCTACATTTATTATTGAGTACAACAACACATCCTACATTTATTATTGAGTACAGCAACACATCCTACATTTGTTATTGAGTACAACAACACATCCTACATTTATTTTTGAGTACAGCAACACATCCTACATTTATTATTGAGTACAACAACACATCCTACATTTATTATTGAGTACAACAACACGTCCTACATTTATTATTGAGTACAACAACACATCCTACATTTATTATTGAGTACAATAACACATCCTACATTTATTATTGTGTACAACAACACATCCTACATTTATTATTGAGTACAACAACACATCCTACATTTATTATTGAGTACAACAACACATCCTGCATTTATTACTGAGTACAACAACACATCCTGCATTTATTATTGAGTACAACAACACATCCTGCATTTATTATTGAGTACTACAACACATCCTGCATTTATTATTGAGTACAGCAACACATCCAACAGTTTTTATTGAGTACAGCAACACATCCTACATTTATTATTGAGTACAATAACACATCCTACATTTATTATTGAGTACAACAACACATCCTACATTATTATTGAGTACAACAACACATCCTACATTTATTTTTGAGTACAGCAACGCATCCTACATTTATTATTGAGTACAACAACACATCCTACATTTATTATTGAGTACTCCAACACATCCTACATTTATTTTTGAGTACAGCAACGCATCCTACATTTATTATTGAGTACAACAACACATCCTACATTTATTATTGAGTACAACAACACGTCCTACATTTATTATTGAGTACAACAACACATCCTACATTTATTATTGAGTACAACAACACGTCCTACATTTATTATTGAGTACAACAACACATCCTACATTTATTATTGAGTACAATAACACATCCTACATTTATTATTGAGTACAACAACACATCCTACATTTATTATTGAGTACAACAACACATCCTACATTTATTATTGAGTACAACAACACATCCTGCATTTATTACTGAGTACAACAACACATCCTGCATTTATTATTGAGTAGAACAACACATCCTGCATTTATTATTGAGTACTACAACACATCCTGCATTTATTATTGAGTACAACAACACATCCTGCATTTATTCATCTTCAACAATGATCACCTCCGAGAAAAATTAAAAATAAATAAAAACAGTAAAGCCATACCCTGCATAACTTTACTGATCAATAATGCTACACTGATATATACCCTGTATAACTTTACTGATCAATAATGCTACACTGATATATACCCTGTATAACTTTACTGATCAATAATGCTACACTGATATATACCCTGCATAACTTTACTGATCAATAATGCTACACTTGTATATACCCTGTATAACTTTACTGATCAATAATGCTACACTGGTATATACCCTGCATAACTTTACTGATCATTACTGCAAACAAGAAGCGTTCTCCCCGAACATGAACACATTTCTCTCCCCGAGTTGGCGTGGATGGTAGGCACTTATTTATTTATAGATTTACCCTTCAGGGAAGGAGTAGGTAGTTTTACTGTTAGTATGTTAATATTAGGTTTACTAAGGCAACTGTAGATAATAATGTAGAACTAAGACCTTAACATAGGTAGTAATAGGCCGATAATATAGGCAAACACTAGGTTAAGTTAGCTAGTGAGAACTGGCAGCCCTAGCTTGAATGACGAGGCGCGAGTCTCAAAGACACAATAGCGTTCTTCTTAAGACAGACATCAACTGGACAAGATGTGCCGTGATCAGCAGACGGCGCCCCCACGTGTCTTCACATTTGAGACCTGGGGAAATCTGGTAGAGGCACCTCGATGTACTGTAGATGACCTCTTCTGTCAGGCCCATACAGTTAGACAAGACCTCCACTTTATCTCTTAGATTTCTGGCCAGTGTCTGGGGAGATTGTGAGTGAGTTGATCTGTAGGCCCTTTGTGCAGCTGGCAGTGCATGCCCAGTAAGTACCAGTGTCTCTTGTCAGTCTGGAAGCTAGTGTCCGTGTCTGCATAGTTGTACTAGGAGATACACACCCTCTTGGATATAGGAATTTCTGAGGTGCAGGCAGGTCACTAATAACGATTGAATATTGCAGGAATTCAGGCTCCCGGCTGCACATGGTTTCTGAAGGGAAGTCCAAAGGGGCTAAGGCTAAGCTTAGGGAAGTTGAATATCAGGATATATGCTGCAACACCAAGTAAGTTAGTCTTTTATAAGTGCATGCAGGCGAGTTTCTTGCAACATCAATCATTTGTGAAAATCTGTCCTATAAGCCACTTGTGAGGCTGAGGTACCCACCTCAGAACTCGGTGTCAACAGAGCTTGCCAGGGTAGGCGACTCACTTGGAGGCAGTCCACACAAATTTTCACGAAAGTGGTCCTTCGAAACCGTGATGTGGAATAGCTAGGTTAAGCTATCATAGCTAGGCCACAGTTAGGAACCAGTTTAACAGAGTTGGGTTAAGTTAGCACACCTAGGCCCAGAGTTACACAGAGGCTAGGCCAAGCTGACTATACACAGAAGTTATTTGCAGTAATTTACAGGCAGGCCAGGTAGGCTAGAGAAGCTTGTGAATTTAATTATTTACAGTGATTATAAGTAATCCAGAGCCTTAGGAGACTTGTGTGTTGATTACTTACAGTGGATTTGCAAGGTAGCCACAGTTAGGCTAGGCTTGTGCAATATTTACAACAGTTATAGTAGCTAGGACAGATTTAACCTAGTTACTATTTACAGGGAGTTCTAAAAGCCAGGTTTAAGCTATAGCACACTAGCTAGGTTAGGATTTACATTATTCATCCATCCACGCTAGACTGAGTAAGCTAGGCCAAGCTGTTTACATACATTATTCATTTACTGTTTCACAAGTTGAATTGTTGAATTTATTTGGGCTAACCAAGTGATTTTAATTTGTATACTGCACTTTTTATTGTGTGATTTCATTGTCTTTGATTCATGTTAATGTGGGATTTGTGAATTATACCTGAGACTAGGTTAAGTCCTGTAATTATTTGCTGGCATTGTACAGGAAATTGCTAGGTTAAGCTTTCACACCGATACACATTTCGATTGGGATTTGAGAGCTAACAGTGTGCATTTTTGATTCAGAGTAGAGTCAATATAATAAAGGGAATTGTTAAGCTTGTTGAGAAGCCTTGAGACTCGTTCATTCTCACCTAATACCGTTCGTGCTCAGGGGTGGGCTAATTGAAGTACAAATTAGTACCGTGATCTTAACTAAACCGCAACTATGGTAGGTGAAGATGTAATACCAGCTGTCCCAGCTGTAAGTCAATTAAAGCGGTCTATGGGAGCCTATAAGGGATGTCTGAGCAAAGTATGTGAGGAGTGTCGTATGGTCAGGCAAGATCAGGACGTAGACTGGGAGGAACTAGAAAGTTGCCTGAAACCTTTGGAGCAAAGACTGGAGGCCTTTGAGAGATCATTTATCCTTTATGAGACAGAGTCCTATACTACAGGTGAGTATAGGCAGAGTGTAAAACAGAGATGAGACTCTGCAGGCAGTTAATAAAGACTTTGAAGGCCGGTACAGCAGGGGGAACAAATGTTTCAAGGAACACGAACAACAGCACGCCTGTTAATGTGTTGCCCAGATTGCCCCAGTTGAATTTACCAACGTTCGACGGAACCTTAACAGAGTACATTGCTTTCTGGGATCAGTTTAAAGCCCAGATAGATGACAGGAACGATTTGTCAGATGCCATCAAATTGCAGTATTTGCGGTCGCAGCTCAAGGGTAAAGCCTTAGACCTGGTCTGGCACTACCAGGTTACTGACACTAATTACCAACATGCCAAAGACCAATTAGAATACATGTTTGGCAACACTGAAGAGATAAAAGTGGCCATACTTTATCGGTTGTTGGATCTAGAGGCTTGCCGACATGACCGTCAAAGTCTAGAGAAGTTCCGTATTGAAATTATGAGCTTGACAAATAGTTTCAAAGATTTGCATGATGAGGACGATTCAGAATGGGTCCTTAGCCAGGTAATTCAGAGGAAACTGGCTAGCAGTACAGTGTATGAGTTACACTTAAAATATCGGACGAATAGGTTCACGATAAAACAAATTGTTGAGGGGTTGGGAGATCTCGTTTCTCATTTGAGTATAGGTGTGAGAGAAGAGTCACCACAATCACCACATAAAAACCCAGACAGTCACTCAAAGATCTCGAGAGATCAGTCTAAAGCTCATACGACTAACGTTGGAGTGTACTATGGTAAAGAAGTGTCTAAGGTAAGAACATCTAAGCAGAACCTTAGAGGCACTCATGCCAGAATATGTGTGTTCTGCGAAGGCGAACACGCTAGCACGAGTTGCCCGGAGTATACAACACTGAGCAGAAGGCAACAGAGACTAAGGGAGTTGAGACTCTGCTTCAAGTGTTGTGGGGAACACTTTGCGAGAGAAATAAATGGTATAAAATACCGACACAATGGAAATATAAACACAAATGCAGTATAATGTGATCCTTTATTGACAACGTTTCACCCACACAGTGGGCTTTTTCAAGTCACACACGGATCTACCTGGGGTTGGAAGGTACGAGAGTATTTATAGTCATGTTCAGAATGTTGAGGTCAGGTGGAGAATGCTGCATCTGATGATCTACCGGGTGGGGTTATAGAGTCTTGGGTAGCTTGGCAGGGGTATTGGACAAGTTGTGAGTAGACCTTCTGCAGTGTTCTATGTTCTTATGTGGGATAGCGATGAAGAAGTTTCTTGGCGAGTGGTTCAGCTATGTTATAGAAGCCATTGTTCTGGTTGAAATTGTTGGTTGTAGAGATGAGCGATGATTCCAGGATTCTTCTGTATTGAGTGTTGTCTTCTGTGGCTATAAGTCTTGAGTTTCTGTAGTTAATTAAATGGTTGTGTGAATTGCGATGTTGTACACAGGCATTCCTTGTATCGTCAGTCCTGCTTGCATATTGGTGTTCTGAAATACGTGTTTGGAGGTCTCTTGATGTTTCGCCCACATATAATTTGTTGCAGTCATTACAAGGGATTATGTATATCCCTGCAGAGGATGGAGACTTGTCCTGTCTACTACTGGTGATGTCCTTGATGGTCGTGGTTGTGGAGGTAGATACTTGGAATGATGTTTTGGCAAAGATGTTGGAAACATGTTTGGCAATGGAGTTGGTTGGGAGGACTATGTATCTCTTCTCGGCAGTGTCTTCTCTGGGTGTGTTGAAGATAAGCTCAACCAGGTCGAGCCTTCAATCCAGTTCACACTTGAAGAAGAAGTCGACAACACTCTTCCTTTCCTTGATGTTCTGCTCTGCAAAGCTGACCACGAACTTCGTTTTAAAGTCTATCGAAAACCCACCAACCAAAACGATCTTCTCCACTTCTACTCTCACCACGACACCAAAACCAAACGTGGTGTAATTATAGGCTTCTTCCTACGTGCACTCAGAATCTGCAGCAATGAGTTCCTTGAGGAAGAATGCACTATAATTGAACAAGTATTTTCTAAACTCCACTATCCTCGTCACTTCATCAGAGACTGCAGACGGCGGGCATTAAACATCTTCA
Source organism: Cherax quadricarinatus (assembly GCF_038502225.1). NCBI lineage: Eukaryota > Metazoa > Arthropoda > Malacostraca > Decapoda > Parastacidae > Cherax > Cherax quadricarinatus. Next base: position 32,080 of record NW_027198087.1, read on the forward strand.
ACACACCCAGAGAAGACACTGCCGAGAAGAGATACATAGTCCTCCCAACCAACTCCATTGCCAAACATGTTTCCAACATCTTTGCCAAAACATCATTCCAAGTATCTACCTCCACAACCACGACCATCAAGGACATCACCAGTAGTAGACAGGACAAGTCTCCATCCTCTGCAGGGGTATACATAATCCCTTGTAATGACTGCAACAAATTATATGTGGGCGAAGCATCAAGAGACCTCCAAACACGTATTTCAGAACACCAATATGCAAGCAGGACTGACGATACAAGGAATGCCTGTGTACAACATCGCAATTCACACAACCATTTAATTAACTACAGAAACTCAAGACTTATAGCCACAGAAGACAACACTCAATACAGAAGAATCCTGGAATCATCGCTCATCTCTACAACCAACAATTTCAACCAGAACAATGGCTTCTATAACATAGCTGAACCACTCGCCAAGAAACTTCTTCATCGGTGTCCCACATAAGAACATAGAACACTGCAGAAGGTCTACTCACAACTTGTCCAATACCCCTGCCAAGCTACCCAAGACTCTATAACCCCACCCGGTAGATCATCAGATGCAGCATTCTCCACCTGACCTCAACATTCTGAACATGACTATAAATACTCTCGTACCTTCCAACCCCAGGTAGATCCGTGTGTGACTTGAAAAAGCCCACTGTGTGGGTGAAACGTTGTCAATAAAGGATCACATTATACTGCATTTGTGTTTATATTTCCACTTTGCGAGAGACTGCGGCACCCAGCTCAGTGAGTGTCGAGTCTGTTGCAAAGGTAAGCACCATACTGCACTATGTCCCAATAATTTAAGGGAACCCCAGGCTAGTAGGGATATCTCTCAGGTAGAGATAGAAAGTGAGTCCGAGCCTGAAATGGTAGCCAGCGTGATTAGTGGGAGTGAAGTCTCTAATCCGAGTTATAATCATGGAGGTGCTGCCCTACCTACAGTCATAGCAAAGGTTGTGAATGGGCACAGGTCCGAAACAACCCGATTATTCTTTGACCCAGAAGCACAAGTATCCTTGATAACAAAGTTGAAGACCACAAAGAAAGTTAGCATGACGTTGGGAGGAGCTATAAGTCAGGTCCCACCCAAATCTTATGATGTGGCGGATGTCACAGTCAAATTAGGTGGACATCGCAGAGACATTACAGCCTTGGTGGTAGAGACATTACCCAGGGCAATTACAGCGAAAGGTCTTGCTGCAGCAGCTAAGCGATTGAAAGACCTTGACATGAAGCTGGCAGACCAGGGAATTACCACTGACACAGTCAGAAATGTAGGTATCCTGGTGGCAGCCAATCATATAGATGACTTCCTGTCTACACGACGGACGTTTAGGGAAAGAATCGGGTTATACAGATCCCCAGTAGGATACATCATAGGCGGCAGGATTCCACCTGAATTCCCTGCCACGCCAGATAGAGGAGAAGCTGTCCCCATCATAGCTGGCGGAGTAGTGATAATGAATACCAGTATACACGATGAAGAGCCAGGGAAGCTGAACCAGGTAGGGAGTGACGAACACTCAGCCACCTTGGGAAAACACTTTTACAGGGTACATAAACAGGGAGATAGATTGCCTTTAAATCCAGGGAACCTCGTATCAGTGGGACAAAAGGCTACCAGGGCATGGGGGCCACTGGGTGGGAAAGTAAGGAGCTGCTCAGTCAAGGCTAGACATACGAAAGACGTTAAAGTTAAAGGAAAGGGTGCTAAGATCACCAGAACCAACAAGTTTACACCCCCAGAGGTCCACGCAGGGGAAACTGGACGGTTGAAGTTAGACCGGAGTCTGCTCGACGAGAGTGGCCAGACGGCACTCATGTCCAGGGTCCGCCGTGGGGGCTCGCGGAAGGTGAGCTTGATTTAGACTTAGCGCCTACCTTCGCCGGTGGGAGGATGTGGAAATTTATTTGGTCCCTAAAGTTCCACAGGACAGATCCGGCATGGCCGTAATGGAACTGCTGAGCTGGGTGGCTCTTAAACCCACCCAAACAAAAAGAGTTCTCCCTGAACATAAACACATTTCTCTCCCCGAGTTGGCGTGGATGGTAGGCACTTAATTAATTAGATTTACCCTTCAGGGAAGGAGTAGGTAGTTTTACTGTTAGTATATTAATATTAGGTTTACTAAGGCAACTGTAGATAATAATGTAGACCTAAGACCTTAACATAGGTAGTAATAGGCCGATAATGTAGGCAAACACTAGCTTAAGTTAGCTAGGGAGAACTGGCAGCCCTAGCTTGAATGACAAGGTGCGGTTCTCAAAGACACAATAGCGTTCTTCTTAAGACAGACATCAACTGGACAAGACGTGCCGTGATCAGCAGACAGCGCCCCCACGTGTCTTCACATTTGAGACCTGGAGAAATCTGGTAGAGGCACCTCGATGTACCATAGATGACCTCCTCCATCAGGCCCATACAGTAAGACAAGACCTCCACTTTGTCTCGTAGATTTCTGGCCAGTGTCTGGGGAGATTGCGAGTGAGTTGATCTGTAGGGCCTTTGTGTAGCTGGCAGTGCATGCCCAGTAAGTACCAGTGTCTCTAGTCAGTCTGGAAGCTAGTGTCCATGTCTGCATAGTTGTATTAGGGGATACACACCCTCTTGGATGTAGGAATTTCTGAGGTGCAGGCAGGTCACTAATAACGATTGAATATTGCAGGAATTCAGGCTCCCGGTTGCCCGTGGTTTATGAGGGGAAGTCCAAAGGGGCTAAGGCTAAGCTTAGAGAAGTTGAAGATCAGGATATATGCTGCAACACCAAGTAAGTTAGTCCTTTATACGTGCATGCAGGCGAGTTTCTTGCAACATCAATCATTTGTGAAAATCTGTCCTATAAGCCACTTGTGAGGCTGAGGTACCCACCTCAGAACTCGGTGTCTACAGAGCTTGCCAGGGTAGGCGACTCACTTGGAGGCAGTACACACAAATTTTCACACCCTGCATAACTTTACTGATCAGTAATGCTACACTGACATACCCTGTATGACTTTACTGGTCATTAATGCTACACTGATATATACCCTGTATGACTTTACTGATAATTAATGCTACACTGACATTCCCTGTATGACTTTACTGGTCATTAATGCTACACTGATATATACCCTGTATGACTTAACAGGGTAAGCCATGCGTGTCGTATAAGGCGACTAAAATGCCCGGAGCGATGGGCTAGTAACCCCTTCTCCTGTAAACATTTGCTAAAAAAGAGAAGAAGAAAAACTTTATTAAACTGGAATGCTTGAATGTGCGTGGATGTAGTGCAGATGACAAGAAACATATGATTGCTGATGTTATGAATGAAAAGAAGTTGGATGTCCTGGCCCTAAGCGAATCAAAGCTGAAGAGGATAGGGGAGTTTCGTTGGGGGGAAATAAATGAGATTAAATCTGGAGTATCTGAGAGAGTTAGAGCTAAGGAAGGGGTAGCAATAATGTTGAAGGATCAGTTATGGAAGGAGAAAAGAGAATCTGAATATGTAAATTCAAGGATTATGTGTATTAAAGTAAAGGTTGGATGCGAAAAGTGGGTCATAATAAGCGTGTATGCACCTGGAGAAAAGAGGAATGTGGAGGAGAGAGAGAGAGAGAGAGATTGGGAGATGTTAAGTGAATGTATAGGAACCTTTGAAACAGGTGACAGAGTAATTGTGGTATGGGACCTGAATGCTAAAGCAGGAGAAACTTTTAGAGAGGGTGTGTTAGGTAAGTTTGGGGTGCCAGGTGTAAATGATAATGGGAGCCCTTTGACTGAACTTTGTGTAGAAAGGGGTTTAGTTATAGGTAATACATATTTTAACAAAAAGGGGATAAATAAGTATACAAGATATGACGTAGGGCGAAATGACAGTAGTTTGTTGGATTATGTATTGGTGGATAAAAGACTGTTGAGTAGACTTCAGGATGTACATGTTTATAGAGGGGCCACATATATATCAGATCACTTTTTAGTTGTAGCTACACTGAGAGTAAAAGGTAGATAGGATATAAGGAGAATAGAAGCTTCAGATAAGAGAGAGGTGAAGGTTTATAAACTAAAAGAGGAAGCAGTTAGGGTAAGATATAAACAACTATTGGAGGATAGATGGGCTAATGAGAGCATAGGCAATGGGAACGAAGAGGTATGGGGTAGGCTTAAAAATGTAGTGTTGGAGTATTCAGCAGAAGTTTGTGGTTACAGGAAAGTGGGTGCGGGAGGGAAGAGGAGCGATTGGTGGAATGATAATGTAAAGAGAGAAGTAAGGGAGAAAAAGTTAGCATATGAGAAGTTTTTACAAAGTAGAAGCGACGCAAGGAGGGAAGAGTATATGGAGAAAAAGAGAGAGGTTAAGACAGTTGTGAAGCAATGTAAAAAGAGAGCAAATGAGAGAGTGGGTGAGATGTTATCAACAAATTTTGCTGAAAATAAGAAAAAGTTTTGGAGTGAGATTAACAAGTTAAGGAAGCCTAGGGAACAAATGGATTTGTCAGTTAAAAATAGGAGAGAAGAGTTATTAAATGGAGAGTTAGAGGTATTGGGAAGATGGAGGGAATATTTTGAGGAATTGTTGAATGTTGATGTAGATAGGGAAGCTGTGATTTCGTGTATAGGGCAAGGAGGAATAACATCTTTTAGGAGTGAGGAAAAGCCAGTTGTGAGTCTGGGGGAAGTTCGTGAGGCAGTAGGTAGCATGAAAGGGGGTAAGGCAGCTGGGATTAATGGGATAAAGTTAGAAATGTTAAAAGTGGGTGGGGATATAGGTTTGGAGTGGTTGGTGCTATTATTTAATAAATGTATTGAAGAAGGTAAGGTACCTAGGGATTGGCAGAGAGCATGCATAGTTCCTTTGTATAAAGGCAAAGGGGACAAAAGAGAGTGCAAAAATTATAGGGGGATAAGTCAGTTGAATATACCTGGTAAAGTGTATGGTAGAGTTATTATTGAAAGAATTAAGAGTAAGACGGAGAATAGGATAGCAGATGAACAAGGAGGCTTTAGGAAAGGTAGGGGGTGTGTGGACCAAGTATTTACAGTGAAACATTTAAGTGAACAGTATTTAGATAAGGCTAAAGAGGGTTTGTGGCATTTATGGATTTGGAAAAGACGTTTGACAGGGTGGATAAGGGGGCAATGTGGCAGATGTTGCAGATGTATGGTATAGGAGGTAGGTTACTGAAAACAGTGAAGAGTTTTTACGAGGATAGTGAGGCTCAAGTTAGAGTGTGTAGGAAAGAGGGAGACAATTTCCCAGTAAAAGTAGGCCTTAGACAAAGATGTGTGATGTCACAGTGGTTGTTTAATATATTTATAGATGGGGTTGTAAGAGAAGTAAATGCGAGGGTCTTGGCAAGAGGTGTGGAGTTAAAAGATAAAGAATCACACATAAAGTGGAAGTTGTCAGAGTTGCTCTTTGCTGATGACACTGTGCTCTTGGGAGATTCTGAAGAGAAGTTGCAGAGGTTGGTGGATGAATTTGGTAGGGTGTGTAAAAGAAGAAAATTGAAAGTGAATACAGGAAAGAGTGATGAAAAGATTGGATATCAGATTGGAGGGAGAGAGTATGGAGGAGGTGAATGTATTCAGATATTTGGGAGTGGACGTGTCAGCAGATGGGTCTGTGAAATATTAGGTGAATCATAGAATTGATGAGGGGAAAAGGGTGAGTGGTGCACTTAGGAGTCTGTCGAGACAAAGAACTTTGTCCTTGGAAGCAAAGAAGGGAATGTATGAGAGTATAGTTTTACCAATGCTATTATATGAATATGAAGCATAGGTGATGAATGTTGCAGCGAGGAGAAGGCTGGAGGCAGTGGAGATGTCATGTCTGAGGGCAATGTGTGGCGTGAATATAATGCAGAGAATTCGTTGTTTGGAAGTTAGGAGGAGGTGCGGGATTGCCAAAACTGTTGTCCAGAGGGCTGAGGAAGGGTTGTTGAGGTGGTTCGGACATGTAGAGAGAATGGAGCGAAACAGAATGACTTCAAGAGTGTATCAGTCTGTAGTGGAAGGAAGGCGGGGTAGGGATCGGCCTAGGAAAGGTTGGAGGGAGGGGGTAAAGGAGGTTTTGTGTGCGAGGAGCTTGAACTTCCAGCGGGCATGCGTGAGCGTGTTTGATAGGAGTGAATGGAGACAAATGGTTTTTAATACTTGATGTGCTGTTGGAGTGTGAGCAATGCAACATTTATGAAGGGATTCAGGGAAACCGGCAGGCCGGACTTGAGTCCTGCACTCTGAAGGAGGGGTGTTAATGTTGCAGTTTAAAAACTGTAGTGTAAAGCACCCTTCTGGCATGACAGTGATGGAGTGAATGATGGTGAAAGTTTTTCATTTTTAGGGCCACCCTAAATTGGTGGGAATCAGTCAGTGTGTTAATAAAAAAATTACTTTACTGGTTATTAATGCTACACTGATATTTGGCAACAACGATAATAATTTTGTTGTTGTTAATTCTGCTGATGTTGTTGTTGTTGTTGTTCTTGCTCAGGCCTATGTACTATTTTTATTGTTGTTGCTGTTGACGCTAAAGTTGTTTCTTTGTTGCTTCTGCAGCTGTTTTGGCTTTGTTGAAGCTGTTGCTGCTCTTGCTGTTGTTAATGTTGCTATTATTTCTGCTTGTATTGTTGCTACTGTTCCTGTTATTTCTTCTAGTATTACTGCTGCTTTTGCTGTTATTTCTGCAAGCATTACTGCTACTGTTGCTGTTATTTCTGCTGGTATTGCAGCAATTGGTGCTGTTATTTCTGCTAGTATTTCTGCTCCTGTTGCTCTTATTTCTGCTAGTATTGCTGCTTCTGTTGTTGCTATTTCTGCTAGTATTGCTGCTACTTTTGCTGTTATTTCTGCTAGTATTGCTGGTTATTACGAACACAGGTAATGAATGGCCTGTCAGACATGGTCATAACGGTAATGGAACAAACAAACTCAGCAGTAGACTATTATGTATATTTTGCCTTCACCCACTATATACAATATGTACATTATGTAAAATATGTACAGATATAATAATAAGTATACACCACGGTGATATATGACAAAGCAGAAGCCAGAGAGAGAGCACCATTCTCAACCAGCAGGTAGGCAAGTCTGCCACATTGCTTCAGCTTTGGTGGGCTTGCCTGTGATTGGTTAATGAACCATGGTACTGATTTAATGACAGGTACTCTATTGACCAATAAACCCTAAGCACCCAGTTCACCGCTTGGGAGGCAGCCTATATGGAAGTGTAACATATACTAAATAAATTTTAACATACTTTTTGCATGCCACAACACCATCCCCAAAAAGGCTGTAATAGCCAGGACTAGGCCTCCACCTCCATGGGTAGCATATCACCACAGCCCTGAACAATAATAGAACTGCCTTTCCTCTAAACCATACTACTCATTAGATAAGGCTCAACTTTTATCGAGACTCAAAGTCAAACTGTATCGTAGAGAGAGACAGTAGACAGTATGACTAACGGTTCAGATCACCTGCAGCAGAATATCCCCTCACTAAATAAACAACCCCACCAATATCATTACAAAACATTTTTTAAAAGGGAAAAAAAGAGCTAAGGTACCCAAATGGTCCCTAACACTTCCTAACTCAAATTAAACGTGGGAAAGGAAAGCAGTCAGCTTATTTTCTTGTAATATGAACGAGTTTAATATTAGAAACAAGAGGAGCATAATGAATGTAGCTACAGAAAGAGAAGAGAGGCAAGAGGAACATAATGAATGTAGCTACAGAAAGAGAAGAGAGACAAGAGGAACATAATGAATGTAGCTACAGAAAGAGAAGAGAGGCAAGAGATACCTATTGAATGTAGCTACAGAAAGAGAAGAGAGGCAAGAGGAACATAATGAATGTAGCTACAGAAAGAGAAGAGAGACAAGAGGAACATAATGAATGTAGCTACAGAAAGAGTAGAGAGACAAGAGGAACATAATGAATGTAGCTACAGAAAGAGAAGAGAGGCAAGAGGAACATAATGAATGTAGCTACAGAAAGAGTAGAGAGACAAGAGGAACATAATGAATGTAGCTACAGAAAGAGGAGAGAGGCAAGAGGTACCTAATCAATGTAGCAACAGAAAGAGAAGAGAGGCAAGAGGAACATAATGAATGTAGCTACAGAAAGAGAAGAGAGGCAAGAGGAACATAATGAATGTAGCTACAGAAAGAGAAGAGAGACAAGAGGAACATAATGAATGTAGCTACAGAAAGAGAAGAGAGACAAGAGGAACATAATGAATGTAGCGACAGAAAGAGAAGAGAGGCAAGAGGAACATAATGAATGTAGCTACAGAAAGAGAAGAGAGGCAAGAGGAACATAATGAATGTAGCTACAGAAGAAGTAGAGAGACAAGAGGAACATAATGAATGTAGCTACAGAAAGAGAAGAGAGACAAGAGGAACATAATGAATGTAGCGACAGAAAGAGAAGAGAGGCAAGAGGAACATAATGAATGTAGCTACAGAAAGAGGAGAGAGGCAAGAGGTACCTAATGAATGTAGCTACAGAAAGAGAAGAGAGGCAAGAGGAACATAATGAATGTAGCTACAGAAAGAGAAGAGAGGCAAGATGAACATAATGAATGTAGCTACAGAAAGAGAAGAGAGACAAGAGGAACATAATGAATGTAGCTACAGAAAGAGAAGAGAGACAAGAGGAACATAATGAATGTAGCGACAGAAAGAGAAGAGAGGCAAGAGGAACATAATGAATGTAGCTACAGAAAGAGAAGAGAGACAAGAGGAACATAATGAATGTAGCTACAGAAAGAGTAGAGAGACAAGAGGAACATAATGAATGTAGCTACAGAAAGAGAAGAGAGGCAAGAGGAACATAATGAATGTAGCTACAGAAAGAGTAGAGAGACAAGAGGAACATAATGAATGTAGCTACAGAAAGAGGAGAGAGGCAAGAGGTACCTAATCAATGTAGCTACAGAAAGAGAAGAGAGGCAAGAGGAACATAATGAATGTAGCTACAGAAAGAGAAGAGAGGCAAGAGGAACATAATGAATGTAGCTACAGAAAGAGAAGAGAGACAAGAGGAACATAATGAATGTAGCTACAGAAAGAGAAGAGAGACAAGAGGAACATAATGAATGTAGCGACAGAAAGAGAAGAGAGGCAAGAGGAACATAATGAATGTAGCTACAGAAAGAGAAGAGAGGCAAGAGGAACATAATGAATGTAGCTACAGAAGAAGTAGAGAGACAAGAGGAACATAATGAATGTAGCTACAGAAAGAGAAGAGAGACAAGAGGAACATAATGAATGTAGCGACAGAAAGAGAAGAGAGGCAAGAGGAACATAATGAATGTAGCTACAGAAAGAGGAGAGAGGCAAGAGGTACCTAATGAATGTAGCTACAGAAAGAGAAGAGAGGCAAGAGGAACATAATGAATGTAGCTACAGAAAGAGAAGAGAGGCAAGATGAACATAATGAATGTAGCTACAGAAAGAGAAGAGAGACAAGAGGAACATAATGAATGTAGCTACAGAAAGAGAAGAGAGACAAGAGGAACATAATGAATGTAGCGACAGAAAGAGAAGAGAGGCAAGAGGAACATAATGAATGTAGCTACAGAAAGAGAAGAGAGACAAGAGGAACATAATGAATGTAGCGACAGAAAGAGAAGAGAGGCAAGAGGAACATAATGAATGTAGCTACAGAAGAAGTAGAGAGACAAGAGGAACATAATGAATGTAGCTACAGAAAGAGAAGAGAGACAAGAGGAACATAATGAATGTAGCGACAGAAAGAGAAGAGAGGCAAGAGGAACATAATGAATGTAGCTACAGAAAGAGGAGAGAGGCAAGAGGTACCTAATGAATGTAGCTACAGAAAGAGAAGAGAGGCAAGAGGAACATAATGAATGTAGCTACAGAAGGAGTAGAGAGACAAGAGGTACCTAATGAATGTAGCTACAGAAAGAGAAGAGAGACAAGAGGAACATAATGAATGTAGCTACAGAAAGAGAAGAGAGACAAGAGGAACATAATGAATGTAGCTACAGAAGGAGTAGAGAGACAAGAGGTACCTAATGAATGTAGCTACAGAAAGAGAAGAGAGGCAAGAGGAACATAATGAATGTAGCTACGGAAAGAGAAGAGAGACAAGAGGAACATAATGAATGTAGCTACAGAAAGAGTAGAGAGACAAGAGGAACATAATGAATGTAGCTACAGAAAGAGAAGAGAGACAAGAGGAACATAATGAATGTAGCTACAGAAAGAGAAGAGAGACAAGAGGAACATAATGAATGTAGCTACAGAAAGAGAAGAGAGACAAGAGGAACATAATGAATGTAGCTACAGAAAGAGAAGAGAAGCAAAAGGTATCTAATGAATGTAGCTACAGACAGAGACGAGAAGCAAAAGGTACCTAATGAATGTAGCTACAGAAAGAGAAGAGAGGCAAGAGGAACATAATGAATGTAGCTACAGAAAGAGAAGAGAGGCAAGTGGAACATAATGAATGGAGCTACAGAAAGAGAAGAGAGGCAAGAGGAACATACTGAATGTAGCTACAGAAAGAGAACAGAGGCAAGAGGTACCTAATGAATGTAGCTACAGAAAGCTACATGTACTGTAATCTGATCCTCTATTTAATATTAATACATTGACTTGACCTTATCTCTAATACATTTCCTATCATTGCAACTACTTTTCACATAGTTAAATTACTTACCTGTTTTAACTGTAAAGTTTAATCAACAATTAACACAAGGACCCAAACGGAAATAAGTCACTTTGATTATTTTGTGTTATCCTGGAGGATAACTTACACATATACTGCTATGTATGATAATTTATGTAACTGTTTATGTGTACCTAAATAAAAACTTAATTAGAGGCTAGACTTGTTTATGTTTATTAAGTTTACTCATCTCAGAAGTTATTAGTTAGAAAGAAACGTTCATCACAAACTATGTTATATTGTAAGTAAGTTTATTAAGACACAGGTACAGTTGAGGACAATTACCATACATAGTGTAAATTATCCACCAGGATGACCCAGAAAAGCCAGACAAAGTGACTTGTTTCCATTGTAGTTCAGGAAAAATCATGTTGTTTAAACTTTAAAAGTTAAAACAGGTAAGTAACTCAACTAGGTGATTAATTAAGGTAAACTGACTAATTTATATTATTCTTAATTAATTAAAGATCAGCTCAGAGTAACAGACACATGTATGTAGCCCATACAAGACCTGACTCTCCTTCCTCTCTGTATGTAGCCCATACAAGACCTGACTCTCCTTCCTCTCTGTATGTAGCCCATACAAGACCTGACTCTCCTTCCTCTCTGTATGTAGCCCACACAAGACCTGACTCTCCTTCCTCTCTGTATGTAACCCATACAAGACCTGACTCTCCTTCCTCTCTGTATGTAGCCCATACAAGACCTGACTCTCCTTCCTCTCTGTATGTAGCCCATACAAGACCTGACTCTCCTTCCTCTCTGTATGTAACCCATACAAGACCTGACTCTCCTTCCTCTCTGTATGTAGCCCATACAAGACCTGACTCTCCTTCCTCTCTGTATGTAGCCCATACAAGACCTGACTCTCCTTCCTCTCTGTATGTAGCCCATACAAGACCTGACTCTCCTTCCTCTCTGTACGTAGCCCATACAAGACCTGACTCTCCTTTCTCTCTGTATGCAGCCCATACAAGACCTGGCTCTCCTTCCTCTCTGAATGTAGCCCATACAAGCCCTGACTCTCCTTTCTCTCTGTATGTAGCCCATACAAGACCTGACTCTCCTTCCTCTCTGTATGTAGCCCATACAAGACCTGACTCTCCTTCCTCTCTGTATGTAGCCCATACAAGACCTGACTCTCCTTCCTCTCTGTATGTAGCCCATACAAGACCTGACTCTCCTTCCTCTCTGTATGTAGCCCATACAAGACCTGACTCTCCTTCCTCTCTGTATGTAGCCCATACAAGACCAGACTCTCCTCCCTCTCTGCACATAGCCCATAGAAGACCTGACTCTCCTTCCTCTTTGTATGTAGCCCATACAAGACCTGACTCTCCTTCCTCTCTGTATGTAGCCCATACAAGACCTGACTCTCCTTCCTCTCTGTATGTAGCCCATACAAGACCTGACTCTCCTCCCTCTCTGCACATAGCCCATACAAGACATGACTCTCCTTCCTCTCTGTATGTAGCCCATACAAGACCTGACTCTCCTTCCTCTCTGTATGTAGCCCATACAAGACCTGACTCTCCTCCCTCTCTGCACATAGCCCATAGAAGACCTGACTCTCCTACCACTCTGTATGTAGCATATACAAGACCTGACTCTCCTCCCTCTCGGTATGTAGCCAATACAAGACCTGACTCTTCTCCCTCTCTGTATGTAGCCCATACAAGACCTGACTCTCCTCCCTCTCTGTATGTAGCCCATACAAGACCTGACTCTCCTCCCTCTCCGCACATAGCCCATAGAAGACCTGACTCTCCTTCCTCTTTGTATGTAGCCCATACAAGACCTGACTCTCCTACCACTCTGTATGTAGCCCATACAAGACCTGCCTCTCCTTCATCTCTGTATGTAGCCCATGCAAGACCTGACTCTCCTCCCTCTCTGTATGTAACACATACAAGACCTGACTCTCCTTCCTCTCTGTATGTAGCCCATATAAGACCTGACTCTCCTTCCTCTCTGTATGTAGCCCATGCAAGACCTGACTCTTCTCCCTCTCTGTATGTAGCCCATACAAGACCTGACTCTCCTCCCTCTCTGTATGTAGCCCATACAAGATCTGATTCTCCTCCCTCTCTGTATGTAGCCCATACAAGACCTGACTCTCCTCCCTCTCTGTATGTAGCCCATACAAGACCTGACTCGCCTTCCTCTCTGTATGTAGCCCATACAAGACCTGACTCTCCTCCCTCTCTGTATGTAGCCCAAACAAGACCTGACTCACCTCCCTCTTTGTAGATAGCCCATACAAGACCTGACTCTCCTCTTTCTCTGTATGTAGCCCATACAAGACCTGACTCTTCTCCCTCTCTGTACGTAGCCAATACAAGACCTGGCTCTCCTCCCTCTCTGTATGTAGCCCATACAAGACCTGACTCTCCACCCTCTCTGTATGTAGCCCATACAAGACCTAACTCTCCTCCTTCTCTGTATGTAGCCAATACAAGACTGACTCTCCTCCCTCTCTGTATGTAGCCCATACAATACCTGATTCTCCTCCCTCTCTGTATGTAGCCCATACAAAACCTGACTCTCCTCCCTCTCTGTATGTAGCCAATACAAGACCTGACTCTCCTCCCTCTCTGTATGTAGCCCATACAAGACATGACTCTCCTCCCTCTCTGTAAGTAGCCCATACAAGACATGACTCTCCTCCCTCTCTGTATGTAGCCAATACAAGACCTGACTCTCCTCCCTCTCTGTATGTAGACAATACAAGACCTGACTCTCCTCCCTCTCTGTATGTAGCCCATACAAGACCTGACTCTCCTTCCTCTCTGTATATAGCCCATACAAGACCTTGTAGACAGCCTGTACTGTCTGCACAGACAGCCCATGCTGTCTGCCAGCTTAGTTCATATTTCGCGCCACTCAGGTGCTGCCCTCTGTAGCCAGGCCTCTAGGTAGGCACGCCAGCCTGCCGGCCCATGCCTCTCCCTCACTCCTAGGCCGACCGACTTGACAGACACAAGTGCTCCCCCCTCCACGGACTGGCTTGCGGTCACTCCCTCACACTGCCCGTTGTGTACTCACTCCTACCCCATTAAAGCCAAACTAGTCCACGGCCGTATCATTGCTACCTACGCTACCTCCATCGGCACTAAACCGTTGTTCAGCAGAAGAACAGAAATAACAACCTGACTCTCCTCCCTCTCTGTATGTAGCCCATACAAGTCCTGACTCTCCTCCCTCTCTGTATGTAGCTATACAAGACCTGACTCTCCTCCCTCTCTGTATGTAGCCCATACAAGACTTTACTCTCCTCCCTCTCTGTATGTAACCCATTCAGACCTGACTCTCCTTCCTCTCTGTATGTAGCTCATACAAGACTTGACTGTCCTCCTCTATGTATGTAGCCCATACAAGACCAGACTCTCCTTCCTCTCTGTATGTAGCCCATACAAGACCTGACTCTCCTCCTTCTCTGTATGTAGCCAATACAAGACCTGACTCTCATCCCTCTCTGTATGTAGCCCATACAAGACTTGACTCTCCTCCCTCTCTGTATGTAGCCCATACAAGACCTGACTCTCCTCCCTCTCTGTATGTAGCCCATACAAGACCTGACTCTCCTCCCTCTCTGTATGTAGCCCATACAAGACCTGACTCTCCTCCCTCTATGCACGTAGCCCATAGAAGACCTGACTCTCCTTCCTCTTTGTATGTAGCCCATACAAGACCTGACTCTCCTACCACTCTGTATGTAGCCCATACAAGACCTGACTCTCCTTCTTCTCTGTATGTAGCCCATACAAGACCTGACTCTCCTCCCTCTCGGTATGTAGCCCATACAAGACCTGACTCTTCTCCCTCTCTGTATGTAGCCCATACAAGACCTGACTCTCCTCCCTCTCTGTATGTAGCCCATACAAGACCAGACTCTCCTCCCTCTCTGCACATAGCCCATAGAAGAACTGACTCTCCTTCCTCTTTGTATGTAGCCCATACAAGACCTGACTCTCCTACCACTCTGTATGTAGCCCATACAAGACCTGCCTCTCCTTCCTCTCTGTATGTAGCCCATGCAAGACCTGACTCTCCTCCCTCTCTGTATGTAACCCATACAAGACCTGACTCTCCTTCCTCTCTGTATGTAGCCCATATAAGACCTGATTCTCCTCCCTCTCTGTATGTAGCATACACAAGACCTGACTCTCCTTCCTCTCTGTATGTAGCCCATACAAGACCTGGCTCTCCTCCCTCTCTGTATGTAGCCCATACAAGATCTGATTCTCCTCCCTCTCTGTATGTAGCCCATACAAGACCTGACTCTCCTCCCTCTCTGTATGTAGCCCAAACAAGACCTGACTCACCTCCCTCTCTGTATGTAGCCCATACAAGTCCTGACTCTCCTCCCTCTTTGCAGATAGCCCATACAAGACCTGACTCTCCTCTCTCTCTGTATGTCGCCCATACAAGACCTGACTCTCCTCCCTCTCTGTACGTAGCCAATACAAGACCTGGCTCTCCTCCCTCTCTGTATGTAGCCCATACAAGACCTGACTCTCCACCCTCTCTGTATGTAGCCCATACAAGACCTAACTCTCCTCCCTCTCTGTATGTAGCCAATACAAGACTGACTCTCCTCCCTCTCTGTATGTAGCCAATACAATACCTGATTCTTCTCCCTCTCTGTATGAAGCCCATACAAAACCTGACTCTCCTCCCTCTCTGTATGTATCCAACACAAGACATGACTCTCCTCCCTCTCTGTATGTAGCCCATACAAGACCTGACTCTCCTCCCTCTCTGTATGTAGCCCATACAAGACCAGACTCTCCTCCCTCTCTGCACATAGCCCATAGAAGAACTGACTCTCCTTCCTCTTTGTATGTAGCCCATACAAGACCTGACTCTCCTACCACTCTGTATGTAGCCCATACAAGACCTGCCTCTCCTTCCTCTCTGTATGTAGCCCATGCAAGACCTGACTCTCCTCCCTCTCTGTATGTAACCCATACAAGACCTGACTCTCCTTCCTCTCTGTATGTAGCCCATATAAGACCTGATTCTCCTCCCTCTCTGTATGTAGCATACACAAGACCTGACTCTCCTTCCTCTCTGTATGTAGCCCATACAAGACCTGGCTCTCCTCCCTCTCTGTATGTAGCCCATACAAGATCTGATTCTCCTCCCTCTCTGTATGTAGCCCATACAAGACCTGACTCTCCTCCCTCTCTGTATGTAGCCCATACAAGACCTGACTCTCCTCCCTCTCTGTATGTAGCCCAAACAAGACCTGACTCACCTCCCTCTCTGTATGTAGCCCATACAAGTCCTGACTCTCCTCCCTCTTTGCAGATAGCCCATACAAGACCTGACTCTCCTCTCTCTCTGTATGTAGCCCATACAAGACCTGACTCTCCTCCCTCTCTGTACGTAGCCAATACAAGACCTGGCTCTCCTCCCTCTCTGTATGTAGCCCATACAAGACCTGACTCTCATCCCTCTCTGTATGTAGCCCATACAAGACTTGAGTCTCCTCCCTCTCTGTATGTAGCCCATACAAGACCTGATTCTCCTCCCTCTCTGCATGTAGCCCATACAAGACCTGACTGTACTCCCTCTCTGTATGTAGCCCATACAAGACCTGACTCTCCTCCCTCTCTGTATGTACCCCATACAAGACCTGGCTCTCCTTCCTCTCTGTATGTAGCCCATGCAAGGCCTGACTCTCCTCCCTCTCTGCATGTAGCCCATACAAGACCTGGCTCTCCTTTCTCTCTGTACGTAGCCCATACAAGACCTGACTCTCCTTCCTCTCTGTGCATAGCCCATACAAGACTTGACTCTCATTTTTCTCTGTATGTAACTCATACAAGACCTGACTCTCCTTTCTCTCTGTGTGTAGCCCATGCAAGACCTGGCTCTCCTTCCTCTCTGTATGTAGCCCATACAAGACCTGGCTATCCATTCTTTCTGTATGTAGCCTTTACAAGACCTGACTCATCTTCCTCTCTGTATGTAGCCCATACAAGACCTGACTCTTCTTCCTCTCTGTATATAGCTCATACAAGACCTGACTCTCGTCCCTCTCTGTATGTAGCCCATACAAGACCTGACTCTCCTTCCTCTCTGTATGTAGCCCATACAAGACTTGACTCTCATTCCTCTCTGCATGTAGGCCATACAAGACCTGACTCTCTTTCCTCTCTGTATGTAGCCCATACAAGACTTGACTCTCCTCCCTCTCCGTTTGTAGCCCATACAAGACCTGACTCTCCTCCCTCTCTGTATGTAGCACATACAAGACCTGACTCTCCTCCCTCTATGTATGTAGCACATACAAGACCTGACTCTACTTCCTCTCTGTATGTAGCCCATACAAGACCTGACTCTCCTTCCTCTCTGTATGTAGCCCATACAAGACCTGACTCTCCTCCCTCTCTGTATGTAGCCCATACAAGACCTGACTCTCCTTCCTCTCTGTACGTAGCCCATGCAAGACCTGACTCTCCTTCCTCTCTGTATGTAGCCCATACAAGACCTGGCTCTCCTTTCTCTCTGTATGCAGCCCATACAAGACCTGGCTCTCCTTCCTCTCTGTACGTAGCCCATGCAAGACCTGACTCTCCTTTCTCTCTGTATGTCGCCGATACAAGACCTGGCTCTCCTTTCTCTCTGTATGTAGCCCATACAAGACCTGACTCTCCTTCCTCTCTGAATGTAGCCCATACAAGACCTGACTCTCCTTTCTCTCTGTATGTAGCCCATACAAGACCTGGCTCTCCTTTCTCTCTGTATGTAGCCCATACAAGACCTGGCTCTCCTTCCTCTCTGTACGTAGCCCATTCAAGACCTGACTCTCCTTTCTCTCTGTATGTCGCCGATACAAGACCTGGCACTCCTTTTTCTC